>NC_083460.1:18440203-18550203 GCF_030014155.1 Tachysurus vachellii
GTGTTTGTGTGTGTGTGTGTGTGTCAGTGTGATTCTTGGTCTTGGACATACATTTGTTTTTTTTATACTTTAATCCTCACACAAAGAATTTGGGTGAAATTTTGTGACTTTTTTGCTTGGCTAGACTAAACCAGCTCTTCCAAAGCAGTGACTATTGTAGAGTAAGCTTTTTAAGACCACAATGGCTCTTCTCCAAACCAAAAAAAAGGCATGTCAAGTCAAATCGCACATCAAGACAACGATGATACGACTTTGATGGTTGTGCATACGATGAAACTCCCAGAGTCCATCTGAAAATCTGATCAAATATTTAAGACTGCAGAACCACTCTGTCACATCGATCCATCTACAGCTGTTTCTCATAGAATCTTAATACATGTGGCATGACATCACTAACAACTAAGAAAAAAACAACAACATAAAAACCACAATGTCAGTTAGGAGAAGTGCATATGATATTTATTACAATAGAAATATTAGCATCATGTTTTATCCAGAGAAACAAAAGTGTCACAAAACGATCATCATCTCAATCACAAAATTGTTCTGCTCACGATCTGTTGAGATTGTGGCCTAATGTCATTACTCAACACAACAGCGCTGATGGTTCTGTCCGTAGAAAGCTACATACCTTTTGAATTCTAGACTGAAAACTTGCCTTGTCTTTCTCTCTACAGCAATAACGTCATCTACTCTACATTAATACACTCTTCCTTTTTTCCTCTTGTTTAGTTTTTGGTGAAGATCTACATTCCAGCTTATATTTTGTCAATGCATCTCTGCAAGAGGTAGTGTTCTCCAGCACTACAGGGGCACTGGTGCCGTGTCCGGCAGCGGCCGTGCCCCCCGCTACGCTGCGCTGGTACCTGGCCACCGGAGAGGAGATCTACGATGTGCCAGGCATCCGACACGTGCACCCGAATGGCACACTGCAAATCTATGGCTTCCTCCCCTCCAGCTTTAGTAACCTAATCAATGACAACACCTACTATTGCACAGCAGAGAATCCGTCAGGGAAGATCAGGAGTCAAGACTTGCACATCAAGGCTGGTGAGTATTAATAAAGCCATAAGAGATAATGAACATTTCTCTTATTGGTCAGAATAATGTTTAACAGTGATTGATATCTTTATTGTTACTGATATGGTCATAAAGGGGCTCCATCATTGAACCTCTGATGGCTTCAGCAGGAAGGAATTTGTGTTAAATCTATAATGAAGTTAGAAATGATGTTGATTTATATGTTGCTCAAAAGCTCCTGGTTAAACAATTACACAAGATATACATATACAGTTGTAGAAAGGACATTATTTATAATCTCCAGAGTTACTCAGATGAGGATGATGTTCTCTACTGGAGTCTTTTTCCTATGAAGGTTTCTTCCTTATATAGTTTCAGGGAGTTGTTTATTGCTTTTGTTAATCTTAGGATTGTTGATGATGATTGTATACTGTACTATAGACTGTATAGATGGATTCCAGTTTACATTGTATTGTTATTTAGGTATTTATAAATATGTTAATACGTTAAAAGCATTTGTAATATCTAAAAGCATTCCATAATATTTTTTTATTTTTTATTTTATTTTTATCAGAGACATCTGTGTTTCAAATCTTAATCGTAACTTAATCAGGTTTTACAGTAGATTCAAATATTAAAACATTAAGATTTAAAAGATAATTATTGATAGACAAGCTAATTGTTCCTTGCAGGTTTATGTCCATGTTAATTACCGTAAATAAAAATTAATAAAAATTTCAGTCTGGTGCTTCCTTGATTCTTTATTTCAGTATTTCGGGAACCCTACACGGTCCGTGTGGCGGACCAAAGAGTCATGAGAGGCAATACAGCGGTCTTCAAGTGCATTATCCCAGCCTCGGTAGAGGAGTATGTCACTGTTGTATCATGGGAGAAAGACACTGTCTCACTTGTCTCAGGTAAGAAAATTATAGTTATAATAGTTATAATCTTAACACTTATGCTGCCGCAAAATTGTCCTTCACTAGAATGAGATTTTTCAGTTTAATATTAAGAACTAAATTTCATGAAAATTTTCAAAAAAAAAAGGACAAATACAACTGTTCAAAGTGTTGATAGTTTTCAAAACAAAAAGTTTTTATTATATATTATAACATAATATGTTATTCATTAACACAACCTCAAACTACGGGACGTTACACTTCACACACCTCACTGTGTTACTCCTTAAATTCAGTTTGCTTTGTCTGAATTCTGCTATAAAGTATGAACATGTCAATTCCATTAGATTTTCCATCTGATTAATGTTAGTTCTTTCATTTCTATTTGCTTTTATTTTACAGTAATATCTAAGTTTAACAGATATTGTATATGTAGATTAAAATGTAATGTAATGATATATATATTACATGTATTAATCCTCATGTGTGAAACATAGACACCTTCAAAACATCCTACTCTGAGAAGATTTAGAATTTTTTTAAATATATTATTTGTGAAATAATGCACTACTGGATTATAGTGAATAAACTCTAATTGAGGGAGAAACCGATTGATTTTTGATTCTCTGTCTCTGAGAAGAATCCACAAAAACTACATGGTCTCTCAGAATCAAACTCCAGCTTTTTGCTTTGTTTGCTTTCTCATTCTCTGGATTTTTCTTCGTATATTCTTACATTTCTAATGTGCACGTTGTTAATCAGTGTTGCAGTGGAGAGTTTAATGTGCGCCTTAAAACAACAACAACACGATGAAGTGAAAAGCTCAGGCAGTTTTATTCAGTGAAGAAATCCAGAGTTAATAACACAGTAGGATCAAATAGTAAGCTTGTGTACTTAACGTATGCTATATTCCTTAGAATGCAGCATTAATTAGGTAGATAACTAGGTCTGTACCTGTGGAAGATCATCTGAAACAACAGGTACCTAAGATCTGGAGTGGTACCAATGCCACTGGCAAGAGAAAATGTCTTGTGAACCCTAACTACAATTCATTTAAAATCTAAAAATAAATTCTACTTCTTACTGTGTTATTTTTTTTCTCAGTGCAGACTTGCTGATTGTTAAGCAGTACAAATTTCAGTGCTCTGTTTGGGGTCATTCTGCTGATTTCCTGAAGTAATAGGTAGTTATTAGATTTGTTAGCACACATTTGGGCAGCTGTTGACTTTTTTTTTTGAGTATTTTGGTCCATGGTGAGAAAATGACACTCAGTAATTTTCTGTGTATTTAAGACTGAGTGGTCAGTGGGAGATGGTTGGGAAATGGATGGGGTTATTGTCAGGAGGCTGTGGGTTTGAATTATGATGATGCCATAGCTATCTGTGACTGTGAGATCAAAAGTGGAACGTGATTTTATGCTGCCTGGCTGATAAGGATGACATTCTTACTGCCCTTACTTGCCATTTGTGGTGGTCTGCTAACTGGTTTTTGTGAAGAATGCGATTTCCTTCAAGTGTGTTTGAAAAGGCAGTGGTTGCAGTGAAAAGATGGCGTGGTTCCTCATCCCTTACTGGTAGCTATCATGATGGGTGACCTAATTAAAATGTAGTAAAAATCTCTGTTAATGAAATGAATTTCTTCAGCCTTTATTTGAGTTCAATATTATTCACTCACTCACTCACTCATTTACTACCGCTTATCCGAACTACCTCGGGTCACGGGGAGCCTGTGCCTATCTCAGGCGTCATCGGGCATCAAGGCAGGATACACCCTGGACGGAGTGCCAACCCATCGCAGGGCACACACACACTCTCATTCACTCACGCACTCACACACTATGGACAATTTTCCAGAGATACCAATCAACCTACCATGCATGTCTTTGGACCGGGGGAGAAAACCGGAGTACCCGGAGGCACGGGGAGAACATGCAAACTCCACACACACAAGGCGGAAGTGGGAATCGAACCCCCGACCCTGGAGGTGTGAGGCGAACGTGCTAACCACTAAGCCACCGTGCCCCCCTCAACATTATTCATAGTGTACAGAATGTCTAGGCGTTTACAGTGAACCACATTTGGAGACGTTCCCAATAACATACAAATCACTTTGTACTGATTTTGTGTGGATTTTGGATGTGGCGATGTGCTGATTAACCGAATTCTTGGCAATATAAAATGTGGGTGTTAAACATCTGAAATATTGCAGCATTCAAACAAAAAATATTATACTATTGACATTATATGAAATTGCTGGATTTCTGTGACATGCTGAAAATACGACTCGATGTTACATGGTTCTTGTTCCAGTCTTCTCATGACCATTAAGCCACTAGTCAAATAAACCAATTGAATCCATCATTTCTAATTCTGTTTAAAGCACAGACAATATTTCTCACTCAGATGCATAGACAGGATAAAATATTCATCTCCTCTGTTACTGTGGCATAAATCAGCATTTAGAACGGACGACAGGAATTATCCAGCCGTACGATCCCTCTGACGCTGGTGATTTTCCAACAAATCACGGAGAAGATGAAATGCATAATTACATGGCCGGGCTTGTCTTAATTAATGAAATGTGATTGAAAATATAATTACAATATGAATTACCTCTCAAAATAAGGACTGCTTAGTAGTCATTTGAAGCCGAGGCCCTGCTTTAAATGTGAATGAACAGAATCTAATGATGCCACTAACTTATCATTAACCTGTCATGCATTTAAAAACCAAGTTTGATGGGCGCTTTCGAATTCACGGCCAAGCGCCCGTCTCTCGCCCCTCTCGGGCTTTTGATAAACAATTGACCATGTTAATGAAGAGATGAAAGGACCTGCAGGTGAAAGGGATGTGTGTGCTTTGTGTTTGGTGTTTCCTGTGTGTTGTGTACAGTCTAATGCATCTCACAGGGGTTGTTTTATTTTGTGTAGAAAGTGGCATAGGAGCTGGACACGGCAAGGAAACATTCTCTCTCTCTCTCTCTCTCTCTCTCTCTCTCTCTCTCTCTCACACACACTCACCTTTATTTGATGCCCTTTGTGGCTTTTGTTCTCCGACTCATCCATTTGATCTGGTTTATTGTGCCCGGTTGAATGATGCAACATGAGTATTGATGTTTTTTCTTTTTTTTTCCTTTTTCTTTTTAAAATGGTGGATCAGTAATTCAGATGAAAATTAAGCATCCTGGACGATATCTGAAATATATATTTTTTTAATGTTCATTCAGTAAATGATTAACATTACCTAACCTTTATTTATTCCAGTGTAATATACGCTCGCCGTCCACTTTATTAGGAACAACTAATCAATATCGGCCCATCATGTGGAGCAGGACATCGCAGAAATCATACAGATATAAAATTCAAGTTTTAATAACAGTGCGATTTCAGTGACTTTAATCAAATCGAGGCATGACTTTGGTTGGTTTGGTTTGAGCTGGTTTGAATATTACCTAATTGCCTTGGAATTTCATACACAACAGTCTGAGAAATACAAACAAAAAATGTTTTGAGGTCCAGGTTGCTTTGAGCTGCTAAGAAGATGTAGTAACTCCAATAATCACACTTCACAGCCGTGGTACACAAAAAAGCATCTCAGCCCTCATAAAACATTGAACCGTTAGATACTGTACACATACTAGTGTAAACTTAGACCATACTGAAACTTTCACTCATGTCCATGTATTATTTTAATGGTTTGTTAGGTTTAGAAAACTTGAACATGACATTAATTATAAACATGTTTACTCCCAGAAATTCATCTTTAAAACTGACTATTTGTTTATAATATACACTGCATATAGTCATTAAAATGGCTCATGAGGGGCCGCTGATCATATTTTAAATAGATTTATTTAAATATTAGGTATAAATAATTATTGTTAAGATTCTTTCGTATCCTTGTGTGTTGAAGATGATGAAGATGAAGATGACTGATGAAGATGCTTGTAATGTATGAGCATCAGACAGGAAAGTAAACCGATGTTGAAAATATACCAAACATTGAAGTGAAGTCTTCCCCTCATTTGCAGTGTCACAGCAGACACAGACTGCACATAAGTGTGTTAATTCTACGCTATTTCTGAAATCAGACAGCCATCTGGATGTGTTGTTGCTGTCTCAGCATCAATGTGTTAATTAACAACACACTTTTTTTTTTTTGTCTTATCACTATTTCAGCAAAGCCTTCTATATTAGACTACGAGAAAGAATCTGACCATCTGAACTGTTTTAAACTAGAAGATAAATTTCCTTCCTTTCCTATGATCATTGTCTCACAGTGTTTTAACGATAAATGATTGTTAACTCCGTTGACCATTAACACAATTATAATTCTCTCTAAATTTATTTTAGTTTGAAATAAATAATCTACATGACATTTCTTTATTATTTACGGCTGCCCTGCAATGGATTGTCAACCCGTACACGATGTCCTCCTCCTGTGCTCTGAGTCTCATGGGGTAGACTCGAGGTTCTCTGTGACTCTGTGCAGGATAAGTGGTACAGAATAATGGAGGGATGGATGGATAGTTGTTCGTTACAGGTTAAAACTTTGGAGCTTAGTCAGAATGAAATGTAAAAATTAAAACTAAATATTTCAGTTAATTAAATATCTCTTATTGTTGGATCAGATCCGGAGTATAACCCAGATCTGAGAACGGGAAATTACTGATACTGTAACAATAAAAAACACAGCTAGTAGTGTGTCAGCTCCAGTTTACTAAACATGAACCAGCTCGTTTTCTGTAGAAGATCTTGAACCTTATCTAAACCCCTGTTGTGGTTTATCTACTCACATGAATATACTGTATATAAGTGATTTAGCTGAAAGCTCCTCATCAGAACAGAGACTGGCCTCAGCGCAGGACACCTTAGACCAGAAAGAGAAGGTTTCCTCTTATATATTTACTCTCTCTAGTCTGATTAGCAAACTGACAACACCCTTAAAAATGGTTCCTTGGGATTTTATCTAGAACCCTGGGGTTCTGTACTTGGCCAATAAAACCTTTTTTCTTAAAAAGTGGTTCTGTGTAGAACCTTTGAAGAGAAATTAACTTTTGATATTAAGATGGTTTTATAATTCAGAGAATTTTAAGGTGAAATCAGTGCCTTTAGTTTTTGGAATTTTATTTCTATATAAATATTTATGGGATATTTTAAAAAAAAAGTTATTAAAGTTGTGAAACCCTTAAATAATAAAAGGGAGGATTGCAGTTTTCTAACATAGTGCTGTTTGAACTTGCTGTACTGTATTTTCTTGTCTAAATATGTATCATATTATTATTATTATTCATTCATTCATTCATTCATTTTCTACCGCTTATCCGAACTACCTCGGGTCACGGGGAGCCTGTGCCTATCTCAGGCGTCATCGGGCATCAAGGCAGGATACACCCTGGACGGAGTGCCAACCCATCGCAGGGCACAAACACACTCTCATTCACAATTTTCCAGAGATGCCAACCAACCTACCATGCATGTCTTTGGACCGGGGGAGGAAACCGGAGTACCCGGAGGAAACCCCCGAGGCACGGGGAGAACATGCAAACTCCACACACACAAGGCGGAGGCGGGAATCGAACCCCGACCATGGAGGTGTGAGGCGAACGTGCTAACCACTAAGCCACCATGCCCCCCCATTATTATTATTATTATTATTATTAGTAGTAGTAGTAGTAGTATTATTATTTCTTCTTCTTCTTCTTATTATTATTATTATTATAATTATAACCCCTAAGCATTGTATAATAAACTGTGTAACTTCTATTTAAAGAAGACTTCCATATTTTTTTTAAACCAAAGGACACAGCTGATTTTTATTTATAGTAATAAAGGAATCACTTTATGGTTAAAGATTAAAATCTAACTGTTGTCACTATTCAGCCATGATGATATCCACTCTGGATTCTGCTCAGCATCCCTCCCTTTACTGGTCATTATTTTAACTGATGCTGTCTGCAGTAAGACTCAGCTGTTACACAGCCCATTGCACAACCCCAGCGTTGGCATTTGGCCACAAACATAGTGGATATGAAGCATGGAACACAGGTACTGGCAGCATAGTTTTCTACAGGAAATAGTGGAGTGAGAAATAACACAAATGTTTTCATCATTGTGTAAGAGACAGTGGATTTGTGCATCTCACAGACCAAAGTCAGCACAACCTTGAACAGAGAGCAAGAGAGAAAGGAGCCACAGAAATGAGCTCTTTATTGCTCCTTGCTCAGCCAAGAGTGACACACACACATGCACACACACACACACACAGCAGACAAGGTGGCACTCGGCAACTGGATGCCGTGCAGTATGAGTGCATGAGTCGAGAATATTTCTGCCATAAATAAGACACACCATCGACTGCACCATACAGGCACCAGTGTTTCTCTCTCTCTCTCTCTCTCTCTCTCTCTCTCTCTCTCTCTCTCTCTCACTTGTTCTCTCTCTTTTCCTCCCAACCTCTGTGCCTCCCTGTGCTGGCAGGCTTGGAAGTAAATTAGGTCAGGGCTCAAGGAGAAAGTGTGATCTTGCCGTAAACAGCAGAGCCGCAGTCACCAGAGTCACTAATTCACCAAACAATACACACATTAAAACAATCAGATGAACATGTAGAACGTACAGACCTAGTGTTTAGAATTATGATATAAAATGATGTCATGAACTGCGTAGCTAAAAAAAATTCAACACAAATCTAAATATAAAGACATTGTTGTCCTCTCAATATCCAGGAACAAACAAATATGTAAAAATTTGTTCTCCAATCCAAAGAATTGTATTTTTTTACTGTTGTTTTTTTGTTTGGGAACATTAAACTGAAGTTGATAAAAACTTCTATAACAAAATGCTGATTGATTTAAAAAAAGACAAAAGGTTATAGATTGTTGAAAAAAGAGGTAGGTGAGAGGCAAGAGGTGTATAGTCCAAAAAACCTGACTCAAAATATCAGCGCTGTCTATGTGCATCATTAGGAATGAAGAATAGAACTGGCAATACAAAGAAACAAAGGGAATGAGAGAGTGAGAGAACAATAGAAAGAGATGGCAGAATTTAGATTTTTTCTTCAAAAATGGTGAACCTTAAGGAACTATACTTAGGATCTTCAAGGATCCAGATCAGGTTTGTGGTTTATATTCGTAGTCGTAATGTGTGTGTGTGTTTTTTAAATATCATTCAAATTGAGAAGACAGAAAGAAAAAAAATGAAGTAGGTTCTTTCATTGCTTTGTCCTGCTAAATAGGATACGCAATACGTCATGTTAGGTGATTAGAGAACAATGTGTGTAGGCCACTAGGAGCTCTGTGTTAATCTTTAATAAGCACTGGTGGGTTTATGGAATGTTGCTGTTTGGCAGTGTGTGTTAAAGCAGGACTTTCCTGGCTTATGGATTAAACCCCACCAGTGTTCTGGACACAGTCCAGAGCCCAAGATGGCAGCACTCCAACCGTCAGATTAGCAATAAGTGTGGCACGAGCTAATTATGGCTAGAACAACCAATTAATTTCGGTTTATAAACTCCTGTAAATTTCGGGCTCGTGTTTACCTCTGTGCTGGGGTCAGCTGTGCTCACCTCCGTAAATGGAAAGGGTAAGTGACAGGTGTTGTGGGCCAGGGTGAAATCTTTCCATATGTTGTTTCCAACATGGCGGGAAAGAGGAGGAAAAAAAGCACAGGTGGTTCTGGGAAATGATCAAAAGCAGCTTCTGATGTTACTGAAGCATGTGGTGCAAAATAGCCTCAATCAGGAAAAGGTTTCAGGCATGAGTTGTGTTCTGTCTCGTGCATGTTACTCACATCAGAATGTAAAAGGGCTAAAAAGAAATGTTCTTATTGCAGTACATTAAAGATGCTCTATTACGCCTTTACTACATTATCTATCACGGATATAAATGAGTAGGTTGACCTTTAAACCTTTATAATTAATTACAATTTATCCAAATTAATGTTGATATTTAACTGTACTGTAAATATCCATTTCTGGATTTGAATTTAAATCTGAAATGGTATAATAAAAAAGCATTAGAAAATCCAGGTGAAAAAAACTAAAGCTAAAATGGCAGCACTGTCAGCTAATAGGACCTCCAAAGCTCAAGTTCCTTGAAAACCAAATCCTCAAACTTTTTTTTATTTTGCAATAAAATTAAATGTTCACTTCCTGTTTATATCTGGGTTTTGGAGTTGTACAGAACGGGTTATCTGTTCGATCTGAACGATGAATTCGTATTCAGTTACATCCGTACAATTCATGTAACCTGTAACCTAAACCACGTGCTGATATTCAATACCATTCAATACACTGTGTGCAGGCCGCAGGATTCAGGTAAAAGTGCTTAGAAAAAATCATAATAAAACAACTGGCTCAGCGATTATCAAAGCAGCTATTAACCTGCAATGAGGAATAAAGTTAACAAACCTAAAAACGGTCATCAACGCTTACATAATCTTTTTTTTCCTCATTTAAAGCAAAATATGAGTCTGGTGTCATAAGTATACTGCAATACCTCCTGTGTTGTGTGTATATTTTTAAATGCTGTTAATTGGAAATTAACCATGGTGAAAGAGACGAGTACGGAAACTCCATAAGTCTATGTTTTTATTCTGACCCCGAGTTAATGTCTGTGTGGATTTTCTCTACATGCTCTTCTCATGACTGTCTGGGTTTCTTCTGAGTTCTCTGGTTTCTGCTCACCTCTAAAAAACCTTCCATGTATTAAATTGCCCCTAAGTATGAATGAGTGTGTAAATGTGTGTTTGTGTGGACTGGTGTTCTATACAGTGTCTATTCCAGCCGAACACCAAATATATATCACATCTAGAATATGCTCCAGGTTCAAAATGACCCTGAACTGCTCAGAGCTGGAAACTCCAACATACCCATTTACACATGTACATCTCCCTAACACAGGCATCCTACTGCTGTTAACCCTTTTTAACTAGTTCACTCATGTTTAGTTACTTAACACTGTATAAATGTATTTAAAATGCATTATGAACCCAGTATCAATAAATAAGTGTTACAGAAATCCTTATAAATAATCTGAAACACATTTAAGCATGTTAAAACATTTCAGGGTCAGAAATATATGTAAAAAACATGGTGGTGGAAGCATGTGGCCTTTGTTTTTTAGGGTTTTTTGTTTGTTTGTTTGTTTGATGTTTGTTTTTTAAAACAACAATATAGAAAACAACAACAACAACAGGATGGCAGATGCAGCTGACAGTTTTTGCTTTATAGGGAAGAGCAAAATGATCTTCCATGTTTCCTTTTTTCAGTAAGAGGAAAAGTAATTGCTGTAATTCTGTACAGCGTTATCATGTTTGCAGAAAGAGACTCACATTTTAACACATCTTCATTTAAAGTAAAGTGCTTGTCTCAGTCGTTCTGTTGTCAAACGTTACTCAAGTCACACATTAACGCTCAGGTTTTATAAGCACACTGACATAACTAAAGTCAGTCTGAAGTGACCTTCCATCTTTTTCATACACAGTATTAGTCATCAACCTCAGTGACCTTATTACCTCCCCTCGCTCCCTCTTTTACTGTTCTCTTGACACTCGCTTTTCCCCGAGGCCATTCACACTCCCCCCATCGTCCTGTGAAGGTCAGGGGATCCGGGATGATCTGAACTGGCTCCATTTTGTATTACGCTCTAAAGGCACGTTCCACAAACGCCATCATTTTACTCTAAAATTCCAGTGATTTAAATTCAGCCAGAAAGAATCTTTCATCATGTTTTTAGGTTTCATGTATTTTAGGCACCAGCTTATTTTACCGTGTTAACGCCTCTATCTGTCACTATGATATTTAAATTAATCAATTTAATGAGTTTGAATTTTGTTTGAATTTTTTTTAAACCTATGGAGCATTTAAGACTTAATTTGTAAAGTTTGTGCTTTTATTCTTACTTCATGAAACTTCATCTTCTCAATGATTAAAATCAGGTTTGCAACTCACAGTAATGTGTGTATTTTAAAATAAATATTGCACTTTACTGTGCCACATTTACATTTATAACACATCCCCAAAACTATATATATATATATATATATAACAGGTAACATGCTTTAATGTAATTCCAGTGTATATAGTGTATATATTAATATACACCTGCACATGCAAAGATATGGTGCTATATATAATATATAGTGTATATATTAAGTGTCACTACAGATTATACCCTACACCCTAAAAAGGCCTTCAGATATCATGAGCTTGAAGAATAAACATTGACACTTTTAGTCATGATTTAATTTGACCTGAGTGTAGGAGCTTCATCAACCAATCAAAAGGCTTCCCAGTGATGGTACTGTGTGTGTGTGTGAGAGACCTTTCTGAATCTGCATCTACTTTCTGCTGTGTATGTGTGTTTTTTTATCCAGACCTCCTAAGGCAGGTGTAAATGTTATCTATTTCTCTAAGACACAATTCAGCATCATATTTTCCAGGACATGTTGTTGATATCATGCTCCGATTATTAAAGCAGCAGTTTCAGGTCAGTAAACATTCCTTGTTACTAATAACATCTGCTCACATCTCTCACAACTCACAGGAAATGTGTAAGAATATGCATAAGATACCTCATAGTCACAAAGAGTTGGTATTTTAAAGTTGTTTATTTTAAACAGTCCTCGTATTTTATACTTATTTTCTGCTGAAGATTGGCTGTCAAACAATGTCAGTTTGTCCTTCAGTGAGAGAGAGACAGAAAGAGAGAGAGACAGAGAGAGAGAGAGAGACACACAGAGAGAGAGAGAGCGAGAGAGAGAGAGAGACAGACAGAGAGAGAGACACAGAGAGAGAGTGAGAGAGAGAGACACAGAGAGAGAGAGAGAGAGAGAGAGAGAGAGAGAGAGAGAGAGAGAGAGAAAAACACACAGAGAGAGAGAGAGAGAGAGAGAGAGAAAGAGAGAGAGAGAGACAGAGAGAGACACAGAGAGAGAATGAGAGAGAGAGAGAGACACAGAGAGAGAGAGAGAGACACAGAGAGAGAGAGAGAGAGAGAGAGAGAGACAGACACACAGAGAGAGAAAGAGAGAGAGAGAGAGCAGGGGCTCCCGTTTTCCTTCTGGAGTAATTAAGTGGAAGTGTGGCCGGCAGCTTGTCCTGAGTGAGCACTAGCTCAGCAATAAGCCAGACTCATGAAGACGCTCTTTTCAAATCAAATATTCCTCTGGTTAATGTAGGATTTCTCAGTATTCAGCATTGTAGCAGACTCAGATTCAGATTTGTACATCTTGTTCCCAATCTCTTAATTGTTCGAGTCATTTCTGAGACTGTTCTTCAGTTTGTTGTTTTATTTCACCTCCCCTCATGACTGATGGCTTAGAAAACAGACAGTGTCACCAGGCCCATAGCTCTCAGTGCCATCAGAACCCAAGTTAAATGATGGCCACACAAGTATCTGGAATATATCAGCATCACTGTGTACACTAAGGAGAGCAGACAGATCTTTCCTCCAATGATGAAGGCGCCTGAGGAGAAGAATAAAAAGACGTTTTCTGGCTTCATGTGTCTTGTAGGAAGCACATGATGTATGAAGTATGACTTCATCCTCCAAACACTCTTTCTATTGACCAGGTTAAAAATAAACGTGTTAAGTATGTAAATTTCTTTGATAAAAAAATTACTTTTTTTCTAACAATCCACAACATTAAATACAGCTTTAAACTATATAAACTATATAAACTATAGTAGTTTGTTAATATTTTTAATAATTTGATATTTTCACCTAAAAATAATTAAGTTGACTGTGGTAAGAGTTACGTGCAGGGCTGCAGCACATCATCCCATCATGTCCTGTACAGCACACGCTGTCCTTGGTTCCAGGGGAGAGCCGGATGGCTGGGGAGTGGGAACTGTCAGGTGTCCAAATTTAGGATGAAAATGGGGAATAATAATATCCGTACTGTCTAACCCGTCATGTAGAGGTGTGCATTACAGACATGAGGCATTTTTACTCTCTTGCATTAGCACATTTTCCAGTTAAATCTTCAATATTCAATAAAGAATGTTAGCCTTAGTGCGTAGGAACTTTGTGTCTATCAAGGCATGGTATGTTAGCTACACATTTATTAGCTAATACATAAAGCTACAACATGAGCAATGCTTTTTGTTTAGAAAAATGTTACTAAAATGCCGGAAATTGTGAAAATGGTGAGTTGGTGTGATTGTAAACAGGAAACACCTTTGTACAAAATTGTACACCATTCAAATGGAACTATACCTTTAGGGTGAAGACAATGATCTCAGTTCTGCTATCTGAAAATGCTGCTTATGTTGGGAGCTTCCAAGATATTTTTAGTTCTGGTGCATTGCCTGGCTGATGCCCAGATGTTTGGGGCACAGGACAATAAATGGACATTATGTGAACTCAAACATTAAGAAGTAGAAGAAGAAGAAGATTCTATACTGTATTAACTGGATAAATGGGTATTGTATCATATTAGTACGATATATATGTGTAAAATAACTGGCCAAAAATAAATATTTCTTTCCACTGGTTAACCTTCTTTTAGGAAGTTGTGTTATAAATAATGAATGAACTGTTACAAGGTGAATTTCAGAGAAATCTGAGAAATTTGCTCTGTAATGAGTCCTAGCTGTATATAAAATTGCAGGCTTGAATACATTATTGTTTCTATAGTAAGGACTCATTCAGAGGACGTTTTATACCAAATGCTCTCTCTAATATTGACCAATTTATAAAAGAAATCTGATATAACAGATAAAATGTATGTTCTGGGATTTGTAAAAGAAAAAAAAATTGTATTTGCTGGAATATAAGAAGATCAGGGTGGAAGGAGTAACATCACACCACAACCTGTTGTTTTTTATTCATTATAGACTGGATATATACCTGAATACTGGTGTAACAGTTACAGTCTCAATTAAACAAGTTTCTTGATTGTAAGTCTGTTGTGGCAACATTACAGCAGAGACGTACAAGAAATTCAGATGAACAGATGAAGTCACTGTGCCAGCCAGGCACTGAGAAGGTCCATATGTTCCCTTCTTAAGTGTGCAGCAGCAGTGATTAGTGCTCATTAGGACCTTGCATGCCTGTAATCACCCTCATCACCCCTCTGCATTCAGTCCTGTTACTGTAATGTCACTACATCACTGACAGTGTGCAAAGTTGTCTGTAATAAAACTTTTGTTTGCAAGGAACACGATCTGGAGCTTTTTGCAGGAACTGCTTTATTTTCAGAAATGAAATTCTCAGAATGATTCAATCTGAAAGTGGTCTTGAAAAGTGCTTTGTGGAAAAGAATCCAGACAAATTAAAAGTAAAAGTAGTGTTACAGTATGTGTATAATCCCTTCATCCTAAACTAGAAGAGAATCCATGCTGCTGCTCCTTGTTTCACTACAAGTAACACACTTTAATTACATGGTCTACACCTTCATAGTCACCTGGGAGAGAAACCATACTTCTGACAATGATATGACTAAAGATCATATGTACACCATCGACCTAAACTCTGTTACATTCTATATCTAATCTCTACACTATACCTAAAAAGAAGCCATACTGCCGCTGGTCATGTGTGAGTAAACTATAATACTGACTGTTGTGACTGCAAGTCATAACTTCTACCATAAACACCATAAATCCTACACTTTATGCCCTATATACTGCTTCCAAGGCCCCAATGTTAAGATTAGAAAGAACCCATACCATTTCCCAGTGACATTAACACACCTTACACTCTATTAATCAGAATTGTAGCTCAATGTCAATTAGTCAATCACACACTTCATTAGTCGTATTTAAATGGATCCCATATGTGAGAATCTACAACACAAGGTATAGTATTTAAACTAAGCCATAGGATGATGCCATGAACATTAAGGAAATATTCTGAATAAAATGCTCTAAATTATTCAGCACATTTCATTTCAGATGCATTTGCTTTAGTTAGATGTAATTAAATGTAATGTACAGTATATTGACAATATATAGTTCTTGTAATAGCACTTAAATGACTGACTGGAAAAAAATGCAAGTCAATATTCAGTACCATTTTAAAACACACACACACACACACACACACACACACACATACACACATGCGCGTGCGCACATACACACACACATATACACACACGCACGCACATACACACACACATGCACACACATACACACACACATACACACATACATACACACACACATACACACAAACACACACATACAGTACACACACATACACACACACATATATACACACACACACATACACACACACACACACATATATACACACACATACACACACATACACACACTCCACCCAACTCATTCCTTACCTCTTTTACCTCTGAAACAAGCAAAAAGGATTTTTTCTGAACCATCTTTTGTGAATGCCCAGCAGACAGATAGAGGGGTGTATAACTAGTAATTCTTCTGAAGTGGGAGAAATCTATTTGCTTGTGGAAGCAGCTTGAATAATCCTTTAGTTACACTTGCCAGCTGTGAGCAAAGATATGGTGCAGTGGGTTTTTTGCACAAATATCATTGGGAGGACAAAGAAATGAAAGCGATAAGCATGCATGTGCAGGGTCCTTTGCATAATCCAGGCTAATCCATAATCTGAGCTCTTAGAAAATATCACTGAAATATAAGTGCGTGTGTGTGTGTGTGTTCACACTGTATGTAGAGAATAATGTAGAACATTTTGATCAAATTTCTTTTCTACAGAGATTTATTTTATTCTTATATTCGTATGCACACAGAGAAAATAATAATAATTGAAAGTACCTGTTTGTATTTTTAATTCTTTGCTTAAGAAAGATTTTGTTGATTTAAGTGTGTGTCTGTATTGAGCTCTTGATCAATATGGCCTTGGTAGTGTCATTAGTGACGTTATAGGGGGAGTAACATGTCTGACGCTCCTATTGGATGAGGAGCAGAAAGGCAGCACCTGACTGCAGATGGAGTCCAGTCCATGACTGTATCTGAGCGAGGATAGGAGGGATGAGTGAACAGTGTCTTTTCTTATCTTGTTTCTTTCTAATTACATTTTACATTTAGCAAAAAAATAATGCTTTTCTATTCTTTTATTTAATCATCGTGTTTCTATTCTTGTGCAGCCCCCTTTTTTCCGTTTTCCTTTTTTTCTTCTTCTTTTTTTTACGCTCCAGCATTACCTGACATTAACATTTTATTCATTTGATGATGGAGGAATGAAGACAATTTTAGAGTTGATGGTGTTGAAACTTTAATGCACACAAGGAAAAGAAAATGTAGCAAATTTGAAAAGCAGATGGAGAAGAGGAAAAGAAACGTAAATGTTTGTGTAGGTAGAGTGGAGAAAGGATGTCTTGTAAGCGGCTGTCTCCAGAGCTGCGGTGCATAATCAATGAAGAGAAGTGTGTCTGGTGTAACCTCAGCATTGAGACGGTCTCAGCGAGGCCCATCCTATTTTTAAAGGGGAGGCAGGTCTGTTGCTAGGCTCTGTGAGAAGGACTACTGCAGAAAAAAGGGCACTCGCCACAACAGCTATTGTTGTTCCTGCTGCCATGGACCACAAAACTGTTGTCGATTTATTGTTTTGGGTTTTTTTGGTTTTTGGTTTTATGCCGGTCTGTGTACCATGAGCCATTTCTATTGTTTTTTCTTATCTTCAGAAATTATAATACTCATATCATTTTCTCACTAGCAGCTCGCAGGTGATTAAAAAAAAAAAAGTTATTTTATGGAAATTCTGAGCTAATACCAGTGAAGTTCTTTGTATATTGTGTGTTCCTGAAGGTGCTGAAAAAAAGACTCAGTGTGATGCATTAATTCTCCCTAATAAACTGCCATCATTGTGTGTATCAGTGTATGTATGCAGCTTGTCCTTGGTCTGTGTGCATACATGTGTGTGTGTGTGTGTGTGTGTGTGAGGCTGTGTTGTGCTATGCAGTATCCTGTAAATTGAGGACATCAATATAACAGCAATATGGACCTTTCTGCTGCTATTCAGCCCTTGTGACATTTGTCTAGGTTTCTGTGCTACAAGCTAAAAAAAACAAACAGTAAATTTCAAATAAAAAACTGAAAAACGGCGGTTTGCTATAACAATATTTTCAGGTAAAAGATACACACTAAATGTGCGAAATATGTAGCTTTGAGGACGTCATCTAAGCAACAAGCTAAGGTAAAGTTTAGCACAAATTTTTACAAAGCGGTGTATAATTATACTGGTGTTATATATAAGTTATGGTCAGCTATTTATTAAGACAAGTGAAAATATCACAATAAAAAAAAATTAATCATTGTTTTTTAGCAGAGTAAAATAAGATTTGTTATAGTGGCCAATATTACAGTGTGACTAACAGGACAATATGTTAAATGGGATGATATTAAGCTAACAATTAGAGAGGAAACAATTGGAATGGGAGAAATCAAACACACACACAGAAACACACAAACACACATACAAAGTGATGACTGGTTATGGTATTAGATCTAATAATACTATAGAGTAAAAAATTCTGCTTCGATCGGTAAAGTAGAGAATGCAAAAAAAAAACATCTTTGTACTTGGTCAACTTGACTTACAGCTACTGACTAGTTTTCATCGATACAGTCAGCAGTAGTAGAGAGTTGCATAGCTGTATTCTCTCCATACGTTTTGTGCACATGAGACTAGACTAAAACACACCTTAAGATTACCATGGAAGCTCACAGATGTCAAAATGACCAAGGAGCTAAAGCACAGGGTTGGAGTTCAGTGATTAGCAAACTGTATGGTTTGAGATGGTTTACACATTGTCCACATTTGCTGAGGTCCGAACCCCAGTGTGATTGTTCCTGGCGTCTCTCAGCATTGGTCCGTATTTAGACTCGCTTGATTCAGCGTTGTGTATTAAACAGATACAGGAACAAAATATGGTGGTTTTCTAAATACCTACAAGAGGATCAGGAACCGGTGGACCTCAGTCCAGATGTCAACATGCAGACTGACTGTGTCCTTGAAGAGCTAACGAATTTGTGAAGTTTAGCCTTGTATGAAGCAGCTTCTGTATCAGATTTTGTGTTTAATCTAAACACATACATTTTTGTAAATGATTTAGCTGCAGTTAGATCACTGGACAAGAGAAAGGTTCAGATCGAGGAAAGTTCTCATAGACGTTTGTAGATCATTCTGTTATTTCCACTCTGGTCAACCTTTTGCCAAAAGAAACAGAATGTTTAAAGATGTTTGATTAGAGTATGCATTTAAGTTCAATAGCAGTATAAAATACTTGATGTTAGTTGCTTACCTTTACCTTAACACCAAGGTAAAGTGGCTTTGTTCAGTACTGCTGGTGCGTATATGGAAATACTAAAGATAGTGAGTCGGTAAGATTATCATCCTACTGTATTTTGTTAGATTGTATTTTTTGTTATATTAATTGGTTTGAGCAGAATGTAAACAAACCTTTAAAACAATGCTGGTATTACATGCACTGTTAGGCTGGACTTGCCTTGGCATTGACACTTGCTAAGAAAAGATATTTGTCATGTCTGATTAGGTTTAACCCCTTAGACAGTGCCTGGTATTTGCGTCACTTCTTCTCTACGTTTCTCTCCTATTCTTTCCTCGGCTTATGAGTTTCAGGCAGCATGGTAGGACGATAAGCCCCCCCTCAAGGTCTACCGCCCTTTCCCGTGGGTGCTGTTTCCTTGGAAACCATGTCAGGGTTGACTGGGGGAGTGCAGATGGATTGCCCTTTATCAGGTTACACGACTGGCCCATTAAAAAGATGCAGGCTGCCACTCTGGTGGTGAGACCAGCCTCATCCAGACTGCAGCTACTGGTACATGCTAATGCTGATCACAAGCGAAAAAAAGGTGATGAATACCTGAACAAAATGCTTTTGAGAGAGAGAGAGAGAGAGAGAGAGAGAGAGAGAGAGAGAGAGATCTGATGTTCTAGAAACTGGACAAAGAAACCCTGGGACCTAATTAGGTCTTTTATATCATGGTATCAACTTATTTTCACCTGTCTGAGCACTGGCAGGAAGAAATCTCTAGCACAGCACTGTGATATTCACTTCCCCACATTCTCAGGGCTAGGAATTCAAACCAGTCTGACCATCATATCTCTTCTCATATCTCTTCTCATATCTCCTCTCATTTCTCCTCTCATTTCTGAACAACACTTTCCTGCCTGCTGAAGTGCCAGTCATTGGTTCTTTTTTTTGTCATTGGTGTTTTCATAGTTTTCTGTGTAAACTCTGGAGATTAGGGTGTGTGAAAATCTCAGGAGATCTGTACTTTACTCAAACCTGACAGACTGGCATCACCAACCAAGCCATGGACCAAGATATTGATTTTTAACATTCTGATGTTTGAACTTTAACTGATGCTCATGACCTACAGTATATCTGTAATATTTACTGCACTGCGTAGCTGCTACATAAATGGTTGATTGGATAATTGCATGAAGGTGCAGGTGTTATTAATCAAATGGGTGCTATGGAAACATAAAACATAATAAAGTGTCTTATGGAAATATGGTGAACACTATGGCAGTCCACAAAATACAATAAGTATACAAATAAGTCAATAGTAGGGTCCCAACTAACATTTAACACAAGCTAATTCACTGAGCTAACATTTGCAACTCATTATGTTACGAGTCATTTTAGTAACTTTATAGTTTTAAGGTTATGCATACATACTTTACATGCTCATACATGTGGTTCAGATTAATATCTGCCTTGTAACAGAAAGCTGATTAGACTGAAAAAGTAAACAGAATATTCGGAATCTGTGAATGGAACAAATGAATTCATATTTATGAAATTTCTTTGTATGTAAATGTATCCCCTGATGACAGTGATTCCTATTAGCCAAGTCATTTAGCTTGCTCTTTTGACAATAATATATCTTTTCCAACCTAATTTGCATCGGTGAACAGCGTCTTTTTTAATGCCTAATTAGGATCTAATGAGTGGTCATATTATGGAGAGTGCCTGGGTTCAAGCCTATTAGTTGCTTGGCTGCCCATAACATTTCATTCCTCCCTTAGTACTTCCGTATTGTGGGCATGATTGTGAATGAGATTCTCTCTCTCTCTCTCTCTCTCTCTCTCTCTCTCTCTCTCTCTCTCTCTCTCTCTCCCTTTATATTAGAAATGCTAAAAATAGCCCCCATTATCCCGAACGCTTGGTAGAGTGTGTCAGCAATCAGTATAGCAAGCATGCTGTGCAGAAATTACAATAGCCGTCTCGAACGCACATTTCTCCTCACAAAAGCTCTGCCCTCCAGAGGAACAATGGTGGCTAATTTATAGGAAATGTAGAGAGATGCTTTATTAGCACATTTGATCTCATCTGTTTTATGTTGTTTTGTAAAGTACACATCGTCTTGATGTCTCCAGCCCGATGCTTAGCAGAAATCTGGGACAGAAGTAGTTGTAAAGTTAATCAAAGGGATCAGTGCCTTTTACTAAAATGTCTTTCTTTCTTTCTTTCTTTCTTTCTTTCTTTCTTTCTTTCTTTCTTTTTTTCTTTTTCTTTCTTTTTTTCCTTTTTAGCATTGTGCACTATTAAAAATAACTGAGTAATTATATTTTTGTATATTTCATTCTACTCTATATCCTCACCAGCCACTTATCCAATCAGGCCGTCAACATCAGAATAAGGGAAAAAATGCGATGTCGGTGAATTTCACTGTGGATTGTTGGTACCAGATGGGCTGGTTTCAGTGTCTCAGAAACTGCTGATCCACTTGGATTTTTACACACAACAGTTACACAGAATGCTGCAGGAAACAGAAACATTCAGTAAGCAACAGTTCTGTGGAGAGAAAGTCTGTTAAGGGCAAACAGAGGGAAGAGAAGAATGCACAGACTGATGACTGTAGGTTTACTGTCATCAGTCTGTCCATTCTTCACCATGCATCAGGTTATTTCAGCCAAGTATATGACACTGAGGCTGCAGTGGGCACATGGTCACAAAGACTGGACAGTTAAATATAAAGTGGAAAAGTCAGGTGACATTTTTGTTGTGTTTTGTGCTGCAAGTACAGCATTTTACGATTAATGACATAGAATCAAGGGGCACAGTGGCTTAGTGGTTGATTCATACCTCTGCTACTATACATGAAGGTTACATGAAGATACAATTCAATTTATTAGTGTAGCGCATTGAACAGTTCACATTGTCTCAGAGCAGCTTTACAGACATATAGAAACAAAATAAAAAAAATGAAAGTTTAAAATGAAGTTACTATTTATCTCTAACATTTATCCCTAATGATCAGGTTTGAGGTGACGGTGGTGAGGAAGAAACCTCATCTTCATTTGGGTGACACTGGACAGTAAATAATGTAAATGTAAATGATGTCAATGTAAATCATGTCCTTTCTACAACAGTTTATAGTCCAATGGATTTGTGTAACCAAGAGCTCCTGAGGAACTAATTGGTCAGCACAAATTCTGAGTTCATTACAGACTCATCGCTAATTCCTTCCTGCTGAAGTCTTCTCAGGATGATGATGACTTGCATCTGTAAATTGTGCTGTGTGAGTCTGTGTGTGATTTGATCAGTTGTCCCCACCTTGTGTCCCAAGTCCCTCTGAGAGGCTCCAGATACCTCATGATGCTGTGAAGGATGAGTGGTTTAGAGAATCAGTGAACAGAGTAACACTAACATGAGTTTAAACAAAAGGACTACATTGGTCATTTTTACATTGTATGGATAACAAATTTAGGTTTAAGAGAACGTTTTAAAATAATTACAGTAAAAACCAAGATAACAAAGAGAAACCGTCTCACTTTGTCTGATATACACAATTTTCTTTCTGATGTAGAAGGCAGTGTCCCTGGCCATGGTCCTGAAACAACTGTTTCTCTAAAAAGGCTTTAGAGAGAAAGCTGGACTTTGTTTCTATGATGGTTTGTGTGTCTTTAGACACTAGAGCAATGACTGGGTTTGCATATAAAATGTAGAATCATTTATAGAATCATCTATAAAATGTAGAATCATCTATAAAGACATAACTGTCTTCCTTCCAGTCCTGGTGAGTCCAGACATTACACAATTATTTGTGTAGATCATGAAGAATCCTCATGAGGAGCCTGTTCCTTATACCTTTCAAAATGTCAAAATCACAGAATAAAATATACATCCATAGCCAGATTTCTCAAGCAATAGTGATGTTAAATAATCTAAAATGGTAGAGAGTGAACATCAAACTAGCATTGTTCATTCATTCATTCATTCATTCATCTTCAATATTTTATCTGGATCCTGGTGGCTCTAAGAACACTGGGCACTATACAGAAATACACGCTGTATAGGTTTCAAGCGCATTACATTTAAAAAAGAAATCTTTTATCAGGATACACCAGTCCATGAAGCACCATGATTATGGGACGTGGGCAAAAACCCATGCAGACATGGAGAGAACATGTAGAAGTCCTCAAAGACAGCAACGTAAACCAAATCCCTGCAGAGTCCCAAATCCCTGAGTTGGCAATGCTACCTGTTCTGCCATCATGCCACCCCCTACTTCAACATCATTAAGAAATGCACACAGCCATTCTTACCAATATTTCCATGATCTAGGAAACTTTTCATGATCCAGTCCCACCAATCTTACCCAACAACTAGTGTGTTGATTCTGATGATAGCCACTGTGGAATGAGTATTTAATAAGTCCTTAATAAGCCTAGCTTTGTTTACCAGAGATCCCAGCTGAGGAGATGACTCTCTGGGGTGAATGAGAGTCCCATCGGGTAACGGCAATTAGCAGCAGTAGAGGGGGCCGTTCTGGCAGCATTTTTTTTTCCTCTTCTGATTGTAATTCTGTGAAAGAAACAGGATTTATTGCCCTAAGGCAACAGTTGACATTGCATTACAAGCTGCAGTGCTGCTCAGCACCCACCATTATTCTCATGTATATATACATCATGACTAAAAAGAAAACCCTGTTACTAATTCATCTACATAAAGGACTACAGTAGTGCCTCAGGGCATGAACAAATGAGAGCAGTTAGCAAAGCACCATCCCTCCCTTCCTCGCCTAACCACCCCTCCCTTGCGAGCGCACCCACTGTCGACTGCTCTGTTAACTTGTCACTTGTAATCGCCAAAAATGCAAGGAACCATATGCCATGCTGTTTGTTGGAACAACCACCCCCAACCTCCCTACACGCTGCTGGCATGCTACTTCACTAGCGTTTGGTGGCACGTCTCTACAAAGGGACGATCCCTCGAGCAAAGTGACAGGCGGCGCGGATGAAAGCGTTGCCTGCTCCTCTCTGCCGTGTGATTCCACGATTTGCCATCTGTGATCCGAGATGGAATCCCTGGAATCCCTGCGTTCACTTTCATTTGTTGCATAATAGAGGAATGTTCCAATACTGTAATGCTGGGAATCATGGCACATGCTAACACGCAACTCAAGCAGCATTGGAGATTCCAGCTTGGGGAATCCCTGCCAAGCCACCCAACAAGCCCGCCCCCCCAATGCCCAACACTCTCGTGATGTCATGATGTCTTATGTCTTATTTACAGTCGGTTATGAGACATTAGCTTCTGCAAATCAGACATGCTGGCAAAGTGAGATGCAGCTAAGAGAGGGAAGAGCATATATCTACAGTACATGTGTGTGAGATTGGAGCATGGCCCATGACCATTTGTTGCCAAGTCAAACCTGCAATGTTTAAGCCTTATTCCCTTAACAGTTATGGGGACACTTACTCAGATATCTGTGCGTGTGGTCTCCTTGTAAATCATTTAAGAGATATATTGTGTAAATATTGTCAGAGAATCATCCATCCTTCCTGACCACTCATCACCTCTCTACTGGCAAATTCTAATGAATGTTAATGGGTGTGCTGGAACATGAAGAGTGGCTTGTGCAGACATTCATCTGGCAGCTCAATGTGTGCATGCACGTGCATGTACAGTAAAGGCTCCTTCATTGTGTACCTTCTCTGGCAGCTGCTACTTAATGTGATTATCTTTTATTTAGTCTGAAGACACTTCTGTCTCACTCCTAACTCTGACCCAGCTTGTTCAAGCTATAGAAGTTGAGCCATGAGGCTCTGATGAGCCATAGCCACATATAGTATACTCACTCACTCACTCACTCACTCACTCACTCACTCACTCACTCACTCTCTTAATCAATCACTCACTCACTCACTCTTAATCAATCACTTACTCACTCACTCTCAATCAATCAATCACTCACTCACTCACTCTTAATCAATCAATCACTCACTCACTCACTCACTCAGCACTCACTTACTCACTCACTCACTCACTCTTAATCACTCACTCACTCACTCACTCAGTCACTCACTCACTCACTCACTCACCCACTCACTCACTTACTCACTCACTCACTCACTCAGTCAGACAGTCAGTCACTCACTCACTCACCCACTCACTCACTTACTCACTCGCTAACTCACTCACTCTTAATCAATCACTCACTCACTCACTCACTCAGCACTCAATCACTCACTCACTCACTCACTCACTCACTCACTCTTAATCAATCACTCACTCACTCACTCACTCAGCACTCACTCACTCACTCACTCTTAATCACTCACTCACTCACTGACTCAGCACTCAATCACTCACTCACTCACTCACTCACTCACTCTTAATCAATCACTCACTCACTCACTCACTCAGCACTCAATCACTCACTCACTCACTCACTCACTCACTCACTCTTAATCAATCACTCACTCACTCACTCAGCACTCACTCACTCACTCACTCTTAATCAATCACTCACTCACTCACTCACTCAGCACTCACTCACTCACTCACTCACTCTTAATCAATCACTCACTCCCTCACACACACTCCCTCACACACACACACTCCCTCACACACTCACTCAGACAGTCAGTCACTCACTCACTCACCCACTCACTCACTTACTCACTCACTCACTCACTCACTCACTCAGCACTCAATCACTCACTCACTCACTCACTCACTCACTCTTAATCAATCACTCACTCACTCACTCAGCACTCACTCACTCACTCACTCTTAATCAATCACTCACTCACTCACTCACTCTTAATCAATCACTCACTCACTCACTCACTCACTCACTCTTAATCAATCACTCACTCACTCACTCAGCACTCACTCACTCACTCACTCACTCACTCACTCTTAATCAATCACTCACTTCCTCACACACTCACTCCATCACACACACTCCCTCACACACACACTCCCTCACACACTCACTTACTCACTCACTCACTCACTCAGTCAGTCTGTCACTCACTCACCCACTCACTCACTGACTCAGTCAGTCAGTCACTCTCTTAATCACTCACTCAGTCACTCACTCACTCACTCACTCACTCACTCACACACTCAGTTACTCACTCACTCACTCACTCACTCACTCACTCACCCAGCTGGTCATCTGCTCAGCAGTTTCTTCCCCTGTATGTAGTACACGAGAGCATTATTCAGAATGTACAAATAATATGTTCTTGAAAAGAAAGAAGAGATGCTTACTGTTTAGCCCTGCTCACTCGTTTAAACCCAGATATCTGGAGAACAGATAAAGTTCAATGGCATTGTGTTACATTCCTACCATGTCAGTATAATTCTTTGGGTGCGATATGAGGTTAAAGGAGCAGTAAATACAACATCCTTTCCTTTTATTTTTATTGTTTTGTAAAATATTCACACTGCTCTAAATATAAATACACGGATCCTGAAAGGTTCTAGTCTTCATACTTGTTCCTACTTAATATTTCTTTTAAGGTTCTACATTAACACTGTGCAGCTTCTAGACGAAGCAAACTACTCTTAAATCACAATCATTTCCAGATATTTAAAAAAGAATCGTAGAACATGTATCATACAGGCCGAAAATGACACCTTTACATAAAAGCTTCCACAAGCATTCTTAGGAACACTAGTCTAGGGTTCTTAACTTCTTTAATGAATGTTTACTATTTATCACTGGATCCAAGATTTCAAGGTTCAAGATTTTTCTGTTGTTATAATGATTGTGTGACTGCAATGTCTGAGTAAAACTCCTCTGCTATCTCATCCAGTTCTTTAATCTAATCCAGTATGAGCTCAGATCACTGAACATCTCCCATTAGCTTTGGCAGTGAGATTCAGTGAGCAAGCCTTTTCTTCTCCTCCCTGAATAAAAACAACAGTAACTCACACTGAAATAGGTTTTCCTTTCAGCTGAGCTGGAATGCTATTTAAAGGAGCGGTTTGTTATGTTTAGTGCCCTCTGCTGCCTGTAAGGTGAGCTGCAACTGCTGTGAAAACACAGACATGCCTTTCCCTTCTTTTGGCTGACCCCACCCTCTCTGCTTCAGGAAAAGGGGCGGAGCTGAGCAGCTCTGTTCTTGCTGTGTGCAGGACAAAAGCCTGAAATGAAGAAACTTGCCTTGTACACTGCATGTCAGGATTATGCAGTCTGAGACAGCTCTATATAGACA
Organism: Tachysurus vachellii; assembly: GCF_030014155.1. Classification (NCBI taxonomy): domain Eukaryota; kingdom Metazoa; phylum Chordata; class Actinopteri; order Siluriformes; family Bagridae; genus Tachysurus; species Tachysurus vachellii. The sequence goes on from NC_083460.1 coordinate 18,467,551, forward strand.
TTTCTTATACAAATTGACAATAATATCAAATCTGTCTTCTTTGTAGATTATTGTTGATAAATGATTTTAAGAAGCAAACCATGCATCATGATAATCCTTTCTCCAGCACACTGACGTTCCTTCCTGAAATCGACATATAAGACATTTTTAATCAGTACAAACAGATGAATTGTTTTATTTCTATCTATATGTCTGATAAAAATGATCCAGGACATTGTTGTCTTTCAGTGTGAGATGTTAAGATAAACTTACACAGAAATCTATGTGTAAATGAATGTTTGTAGATAACTCCTTTCATTTTGGAAAGCATAAATGGGTTTGATAACCATTTACTCTGAAGATATAAACATTTGTGTGAAAAAATATGAATATACTGTCATTAGTAGAATAGATAAAAACAGAAATTGTTTACTTTCATATGAGACATTAGTCACTACTATGGATTGTGACATGCCAGAGAAATTTAGAACTTTATATATATATATATATATATATATATATATATATATATATATATATATATATATATATATATATATATATATTTTTTTTTTAATTTAAATGTAATTTTAATTTTGGCCTCTGCGTTGTTAAAGTGGTTGTAGTGAGGAGCAGGAAAAGTATCTCTACTACAGATGGTGCAATAATAAATGTCAAAAGTACCATGGGATAATTTGGGATAATCTGAGATTATCTAAGATCTGTCTTCTTCATCAGTCATTGTGTCTCCTCTCTCTTCTCTTCTCTTCTCTTCTCTTCTCTTCTCTTCTCTTCTCTTCTCTTCTCTTCTCTTCTCTTCTCTTCTCTTCTCTTCTTCTCTCTCTTTTTTCCCTCCTCAAATCTGACAGTTCTTGCAGGCTTTGACTGTAATTAGTGTTCAGTGATATTTTCTTCACTCCATAACACTCACCACACAAGCAGCATCTCCGATCTCAACACCGACATTCTGTCATATACCTTTATAAGGTAACTTTGCCCAGCTACTAACTCTAGCTACTAAAAGGTGTTACGCAACAGAACGTGAACATATTTCAGTGTGTTCACTCTACAAACAAACCTGACACATCCTTAGATTGTTGACGCAGCATGAAGGTCATCCACACAGCAGGGGGCAGCATCTCCATGTCCTGCTACCTGCTGAGCCATACTTTGTCCTTCTGCTCTCCCTGTTGGTGCTGCATGCCCTTTTCTCACACAGGGGTAACTTAGAGGCTTCAGTAACAAACAATAATACAATAACCTGCAGGAGAAGTGATGTAAACACAAGTTAATTACAGACATGTATTAATGATTCTGAAGGTATTGATGAAATGTTAAACAACAAATCTTCAAACTTCAGTAATCTTTTCTCTATGGTTAGATTTTTATTTCATTTCAGAGATTGTTTCTAAATTTACAAAATGACGGAAATCCCCAAAGGGTCACATACTAAAGAAAATTCACTTCTCTCAGATCTCTTCACTGTCTTTAACTACAGACACTTTGTTTAAAACAAACAAACAAATAAATATTTGGAGAATTTTAAATATCATTAACGCTTCATTTCTGTTTGTTTTTTTTCCTACTTAATTTGATGTTAAAGTTTAATTTTAAGGGGAATTTTTTTTTAAACAAAATAAACTAATTATTACAAATTACAAAAATTCACCACTATTTTCTTAGCACTGATGAACCATAAACATATTGTAGAACCTGCGTAAAAAGATCTTATTTCACCCGACATTCAGAACACATCAGCATACATCATATATCCAGTCAGAAAAGTCTGGATACTCGGCGACAGACAGGACCCTCGGCCAATCGGGTAAAAGAGTCACAGAGTAACACTAATGTCTTTATGTTATACAGCAACCTGTGTTACGACACCAGAATAAGTTCAGAAAATATTCCAGGGCCGCAACAGAACTGAAGCCACATGTTTTTAACTTCAGATTTAACAAATGTGGAATATTATCAAAAGGGTCTAATTGTTATGGTATATTTTTATGGATATTACAATGTATTTAGTCACAAATACTGACATCACAAATCAAGCTGGCTTACTAACAGTTAGTTTAGCAGCTTAGCAAATGTTAATGCTGAATAAAACTGTACATAACTGCATTTTCTTCTGCAATAATTCAGATTTCCTGTATGTCTTGTCAAGTGCACTTTAGCAGTGAAGTAGCTTCGGTATCTTCTACATCCCTGTAGAAGAGACACATTATCCCAGCGTATATGCTAATGGCTCTTCAAACTGCAGGGTTAAGCTAAAGAAGACCTGTGGTTAATGTCTGCTGGAAATGACGTAATGGTTTATATTTCACCTAATAGAATATTGTTCAGTGTTTAATCTGAAATTCAACCTCAAACCACACTGTTGGAATGGTATTTGGTTTCAAGACCTCTTTATTTAATTCGTCTTAGGCATCGGGAACTCGATACTCGTTCAATATGTTCCCTGCTAGATGTACAAATAGATCCTCTAGATATTTTACATATATTGTATAAATATTACATTGTTTTTCTTCTGGTTATATCATACTAAACCACATATATAAATGTAACCCTTAATTACATTCTTGAGTTTAACGTGTGAACTGTGTTACAAGACAGAATTTCTTACTGGTCAGGAATTATTACATCTCCACTCTTTTCCTGTTATAATTAGTTAGTCAGTTAGTTAAGAACATTTATTTAACAAGGATAATAAGACTGACCTGACCAGGAAGGCAGCAAAAGATAAAACAAATATAAAGTAAAAGAACCATTTATTTATATTAATACATATGGATTATAATGATATCATTATATATAAATATGTATAACAAATAATTAAATACAATTCATTATATATAATGTGTGTGTGTGGGGGGGGGTCTGTGTGTATACAATCATATATCCAACATGACTAAACTCAACACAGTTAAATATAAGTATCCTATAAGTCGTCCATGTCGGGAAAGGCATTAAAATCTCACATCTTGGCCCAAACACAGGGGGTTGAATGATGTCCTTTGAATGAAGACAGCATGTTTTATTATGTGCAGCTTTCCTGTCATTCATTTAAAATCTACTTTTATTGTTGTTGTTGTTGTAACAGACAACTAACCACAGCAACTATATAAATATCCCAACTCGTCTAAAGCTATAAAAATGCTATAACCTTGAATTATTCAGTTATTTTATAACAGCTTTAAGAGAAGTGTGTGATTATGCAGTTAAAATCTGAGACAAGTCACATAGCTAATGGAGCACAAATACAAATACTGTAAATAATATCATTTTAAATTTAAACACAATGCTAGTACGCAACATAATTCCATGAATGAGCACAAATCAGTGATCGAAGGTAAAATGGATTGTAATATCAGTAGGTTTTATATATAATAGTCAGTGATGCACAAGAACATGGAGAGATTAAAATACTGTAAGATGATATTCAGTGTGAATGTTACAGTACAGATGGAGTGAAATTTGCTTTAAGAAATGTGCCTTTAAAGCAGCTGTGTGTCATTTTTAGTGCTCAGTTGTAACTGAGGTGGAGTTCATTTCCAGGCCAGAAAAATATAAACAGAAATAAAGTGAAATGAAATAATGAGAAAGAGACATTTTGTATTCTGCGGTATTATAAAGTGACTTATTTGTGTTTGAAATCTTTGCCTATTACAAGTCCATTAGCACCTTTAAACATGACAAAACACACCTTTAAAAAGTACAAGGATTTTAATTTGATCATGAATAGCTTGGCTGCAGTGAAGCACCGTACTGCACACTGAATGCAAGCAAGCTGAGATTGTGTGTGTTTATGGGGAAGAGTGAGTGATTCGGCTCAAATGGAGGATTCTCCATCTTGCACAGGAGTGTGTATGGTGGGTTGTGGGGGGCGTTCGGAGCGCTTTTGCTTTCATGGCGGTTGCTGTGACAGCACAGAAGAGTGATCGCTCAGGCTCCATTTTTCCAGGGCTGACGTCTTTGTTACGTTTCCTCCCCTTTATTCCTGCCACATGAATAGGATACACACTAGTCACACACTTGCCGCATCACTCTTATGAGCCACAGCTTCACCAGATTTTCCTCTCTCTCTCTCTCTCTCTCTCTCTCTGTCTCTCACTCTCTCTCCATATCCCCCTTTTTTTTGGTTGTCACAGTAACCATCTCACCTTCTCTCTCCAGTCACACATAATGAGGTGAGTGTGGAGAGAGAGAGAGAGAGAGAGAGAGAGAGAGAGAGAGAGGTGTTAGCATGAACAAAAAAAACATGGTTTATTGAGAGAATGCCAAATATGTGTTTTCTGTGCATCTATTCTCTCTCCTCCACATATTGCCTGTTTTTTTGAAGGGGGAAAAAACACAGTGCTGTCACCTATTCCTTATGTCTCCTGACTCGTGGTGTGAGGCAGAGAATAGACAAAAAGGATAAGCGAGAGAAACCATGCAAAGGAAAGAGAAAGGGAGAGAGAAATGAAGGGAAGATGGAAGATAGGGACAAGACAGTCAGTGACTTAGCATCTGTGGTCTTGTCATCTTTGTGGTGTTGTTATTCAGTCTAGAAAACCCTCACAAAGCTCTGTTTTTCCTCCCACACACACATTCTCACACACACACACTGTCACACACACACACACACACACACACACATACTCACACACACATACACACTCTCACACACCCTTGTGTGTCTGTCAGCGCCTTATACACTCTGTGGCTATTTTCTAACCAGCAGCCTGCCTTCAGACAAAAGGAAAGCTCTGCAGCTCACACACTTTCTCTCAGCGCTCTCTATTTGCTTTTCGCTCAAACGCGGTAACACAATCATTAACAGTTAATCACCCGGCACTCAAACAGTTATGATGATGATCATAAATTGCCATAAATCCAAATCTGCACCTTGTGCTCATTACTGTGTGGTGTTGCTGCTCTGTAGATATTGTTCAAGATATTTTAATTGTGCTTAAGAGATTTGGAGTATTTACAAGAAAAAGAAGAAGCATATGCTTTCATTCATTAGGAATAATTATTAAAAAAAAATCAGAGCACAATAATCAATATGGCTTCTGATCAGCCAAAGAATCACCTGACCAGGGTGCATTAAATTCTGTCTTATCTCCAAGCAAAACAGCCACCAGGCTAAAGTTAGTGATGTAATATTTTACAAAGCAGGTTTAACCGTTGCCTCACCTTCTGTTTTTTTAGATATCGTGTTGACTGTAGGGTTTTTATTCCCTGTAACCTTTAGCTCTTAGCATAGATATTATCTGTATGGATATCAGAAAACACAACACCAAATCCAGTGTTCATTAAAGATACTTATTTAACATTATCTTGTTACTGATTGGCTGCAGCACAAGTCACTCTGAGACTATGGAAAAACACAGAGCTGGAGGATGTTTACAATAAGAGGAATCATGAGCCAGAATAAATCTGATGATGAACAATGATGCTTTTTTACATGCTTATTTTTATTTTTTTTTATTTTTCAAAGGCATTTGTTCGGTATAATGTTATTTTAAATAATCATTTTGATATTATCAGAAGTATGCAAACTTCTGAAAACCCACCTGAGTAAAGTGAGTTATTCAATATAAATAATTATGTCTGTATTACTTCTGTAACATAAGTAACATCTCATTAAAATCATCTTAATGGTTAAAGGTTAACAAAATAACAGACTGAAACAATGCAATTCTATTTCTTTCTTATTTGCTGTGTGCAATCAGCAAAGTCTGGGATATCTACTGTAATGAGGATAAAGATTTACCTTTGACAATTAATGCTGATGTGTTTCTGCATTAGCTATTAAGGTTTTGATAATAATAATAATAATAATAAGAAGAAGAAGAAGAAGAAGAAGAAGAATGTTATATGTTGCTCTTATCAGCTGTTAGTGAACCAACCTCTGAAATGTTGCAGAGAAAAACTGTCCATCATCACGCTTCATGACAGAGACTCACCAGTCTCCTCACAATAACTGAAATATATCACATAAATTTAAGATTTATAGATAATTTTAGATTAAGGTCTGTTTAGAAGAATGCTGCATTTATACTGTTTTATAAAGGACACTATTTACATTAACATTATTTACATTGCCATTACTTACATTAACATTATTTACATTGACATTATTTACTTTGACATTATTTACATTGACATTACTTACATTAACATTATTTACATTAACATTATTTACATTGACATTATTTCCTGTTCAGTGTCACCAGATGAGGATGAGGTTCACTTCTGAGTCTGGTTCCTCTCAAGGTTTCTTCCTCATATCATCTCAGGGAGTTTTTCCTCACCACCGTCACCTCAGTCTTGATCATTAGGGATAAATGTTAGAGACAAATAGTAACTCAATTTTAAATTTGAAACTTTTTTCTGTTCCAAACTTCTATAAAGCTGATTTGAGACCATTGTTTGTCAAATAAATTGAACAGAAATGACTGTTAAGTTGTTGTTCATTATTGTTATACCTCAGTGCCATTTTCTTATTGCTTATTGTACTGTAGAATTAAAAGCAAGTATCTTCCTGTAATATGTTCCATGGAAAATAACCTTTTCTTTCTTAAGACTCTCAGTGCTCCATTATGAAAAGTGTAGTTATCAACCTACATAAGTTTTCATACATTTTCATGTGAATAGTTCAGAAGAAAGACAGAACTTATCCACTGATAGCACCGTGCATGTGCACGTTTATCAAACTTAGTGAATGCAAATGCTTTTGAAGTATCAGGCTGAGTGCAGAAGGTGTGGATATGAAGAGAGACACTACACTTTCCATTTGAGTGGTTATTACATTTGTGGCTAGCTGGTGCCTGATTTTACCCACATTTATACCTACATTGATTTTACACTTATAAAGGCTGGTACAGTATGTGTTCATTACAAACTCAATTGAAAACAATCTAGCACTGAGATGGACTGGTGTCCCGTCCCATCCAGGCTGTATTCACACCTAAACTCCTGGGTTAGGCATCAGATCCACCGCTGTATGCTGAGTACACGCTGATTAGTGACTGAATGATGGATTTCTGTCTGTTTAATTCTGTCTGTGTTGAAATGAGAAGTTTAGTCAAGAACAAACAATTCCCTGAATACACTTTCTACTGTAAATATCACACCACATTAAACATACACTTTCTACATCAGACAATACGGGAGTACATTTTGATGAGACACAATGCGTAGAGTCTTAGTGTGATAGCATCAGACTGGCTTTAAGGAGAAAGGACACACAGTACATTATATTACAGTATATACAGTATATTACTGTATTCATCAGTCAGTGATTTATTCCCATTGAAGAATTTAAATACACATTATCACAATTGTGATATAAGTGAACAAGCTGAGTTACAAATTGTTGATTCAATTCATTTAGTGTCTATTTGTCTGTTGAATTGGGTTTGCTTTTGTCACATGTATACATTACAGCACAGTAAATTTCTTTTCTTCACACATCCCGGCTTGTTGGGGTCAAAGCACAGGGTTAGTGATGATGCAGTGCCTTTGGAGCAGAGAGGGTTAAGAGACTTGATCATGGGCCCAGCAGTAGCAGCTCAGCAGTGCAGGGGCTTAAATCTCAACCTTCTGATCAACAACGCAGAGTACTGAGCATTTGAAGCGCTGTTGTGGAATTGTAGGAATGTGAAACAAACAGTGGATTTCTGTCATTTTGGTTATCTTGTTTCCTAACAGACAAACATAAAGTGTGGTCCGTTGCTTGGCTTTTAAGCACAAAACTAATAATAACTATAAAATAATGACATTTTTTGCAGTTAACAACAATTATAATGTAGTTTGGAGATTTTCCCTATGCAATATGTATTTCTCAAATTCATACCAATTCATGTCTCATTCTACACATGAAGGTGTGAACATGACTTTGAACCTTGATCTGCCTGAACAAAAGGAATCCACTATGTAAGATTTACACTTGTTTGATGCAATCATTGAATTGGGAAATATTTACTGTTGTCTGCATCTTTTACCATGTAGAGTTAAGCACTTTCCTTCCTTTTTTGTTCATTTCTCTCGTCAGCTTAATTAGTCACGTCTGATGTTAATTACATGAAGTATAGGAAATAGCAATCTCAAGTAGATCAAATTAGACGCTATACAGAGCCTGAAGTGTCTCGTTCTTTCTGTCTGTGTAGAGGCAGGCAGAAGCATGACCTGTGAGGAGCATATGACTGACTGAGCTTCATCTGTGCTACTAAATTAGAACCTAATAGTGGAAATCACATCGTTAGAATAGTTACATGGCTGTTTACTTCACAGCGAGACGCGTCTGTTCACTCAGCAGGCAGCCGTATTTCAGCCCTGATAATAAACATCGACGTGGCGTTCTGATTAGCACCAACGCAAACATGAACCGTGTCACTGTTTAGAAGTTTTAAATCAATATTCTTCATTATATATGATTATATTCTCTGTTTCTTTAATCTATTCGGTAAACTTGAGCTAAAAAAAGCTCTCAGACTTAAGGACAATGGTGGCTATGGTGTAGTCAGGAATAAAATCAGAATTCATAAAAATAATCAATTATTACACTACAATTCTTACACAATGTAATTTTAAATATTTGTAGGAGGTTCTAAAAATGCTTTTAAAATGTCTTTATAAGGAACTTGCACAGACAAAATTAAAAAGTATCTTTAAACACTTCCAAATTGTCATGATTGTTATATTGATGATTTCCTTAAGCAAAGAACAATCCAGTTTTGGGTAAAATCCAACACCAATCAGCTGTAATATTAAAACCATTGAAAAAATACATAGGTCCCCTGTGTGCTGCTAAAACAGCTCTGACCCGTCGAGTCATGGATCACTGAAGCAGACTGTAAAGTCCTGTAAGTTGTGAGGTGGGGCCTCCGTGGATCAGACTGGTTTGTCCAGAACATCCCGCAGCTGCTCGATCAGATTGAGTCTGGGGAATTTGGAGACCAAGTCGACACCTTGAACCTTTTATCATGATCGTCAAACCCTTCCTGAATGTTAGCAGTGTGCATGGAGCATTATCAGAGGCTTGGTCAGTACAGTAGTGGCCGAACATTTTAATGTAACATCCATATGAATGTCAGGGCCCAAGGTTTCTCAGCAGAACATTGCTAAGAGCATCACAGAGCCTCCACAGACTTGCTTTCTTCTTCCTGCTGCCATCTCTTCTCCAGGTAAGTGGTGCATCAGACCAGGCTAGTTGTCCCATCATGATAGTTTGACCATTGTTACTCAAATCCTTACGTTTTGCAATTTTTTCTGTTTCCAACACATCGACTTTGAGAACTACTTGTTCACTTGCTGCCTCGTATCTCTGGCCTCTTGACAGGTGACAGTGTAACAATATTCATTCATTCATTAATTTTCTACCGCTTATCCGAACTACCTCGGGTCACGGGGAGCCTGTATCTCAGGCGTCATCGGGCATCAAGGCAGGATACACCCTGGACGGAGTGCCAACACATCGCAGGGCACACACACATACTCTCATTCACTCACGCAATCACACACTACAGACAATTTTCCAGAGATGCAAATCAACCTACCATGCATGTCTTTGGACCGGGGGAGGAAACCGGAGTACCCGGAGGAAACCCCCGAGGCACGGGGAGAACATGCAAACTCCACACACACAAGGTGGAGGCAGGAATCGAACCCCCAACCCTGGAGGTGTGAGGCGAACGTGCTAACCACTAAGCCACCGTGCCCCCCAGTGTAACAATATAGTCAATGTTATTTACTTCACATGTCATTGGTTTTTCTGTCATGGCAGATTTTTGTAAATATAAATCCATATTATACAGTGGATAATTTGTATACTGTACAGTAATATATCCACACTCACAGTTCTATATATACTGCAGACGTAGTGTACAGCCATTTCATGAAGCACTGACTGCTGCAGGTAAAGAAACGCAGACCCAGCTTTGACAGACTGTTTGCTTTTTTGGCACTTTTTTGTATCTAAATTATGCTGAATGAAGCTTTTATAACGCCTACACTCGGCGCTTTTACAAAGTGGCTCATATGAAAGTTCAAACCGCTCGAGTGTCTTAATTTTTGTTAATCAGTGATAACTGAGCCTCTGTTCACCTGACCAGGCAGATGGAGGAGATGGAGATAGTATGAAGGTGTGAAGGGAGCAGAGGGAAGATTATGATTCTGGGCATCACAGCAGTCCAGGAGGTTGCTGAAGGCAGCCTGTGAGTTTACACTCCAGGGATTCACAGTGATGGAGGAAAATTAACAGGAAAAGATATCATGAAATCATCTGAAAACAGTTGGAGGCCTGTAAACATGCACCAAACTTTATTTGAAAAAGCCAAATCTTAAGCCAATCCTGCACCTTTATTGTTCTTTGATTGATTTGATTGTATGATGCAAAAACCTGTATGTCATTATATACGGTCATATGATATGCTTGAGCACCAGAGCTATTTTCCCTCTCTGTGTTTTTACATAGCCGGGTGAGTTGATTAAGATTTAGTCAGTTAATGGCATAGAAATGAACACAGATTCCTCATAATTGAACCTGCCAACTGTAACTAAGCACTAACAACCTAAACTGGGAAGTACGTTTACACGCTCGACAGAAACACATGCTGGACTTTAAAAAATAACTTGTGAATTGAAATAAATATGCTTGTTAATTGATGGTTAATAGTGTGTGTGTGTGTGTGTGTGTGTGTGTGTGTGTGGCCAAGCACGTGGACCAAGTCTGAGCAAATAGCTGCCTTTATCAGCAGCGCCCCTGCCACAAGCAGACACACGCACACACACACACACACACACACACACACACACACACACACACAGAAAGAGGGAGATGAGGAAAGGGATACAGTGTGAGGCAGATATGACATTCAAGAAAAAGACATAAAGAGGGTTTGGTACAGCTTCGGTTTTTCTGCCGAGATGCAGGAAGGATCTGCGTCACATCTCTACTGACATCATCTTACCATGAAACACTTTCTTATGAAGGGACCAATAAAAGCCCCCAAATACAAATATATGAAATAGAATAAGATTATTATAGAATAATTTCTAATAAATTCACTTAATACACGAATACCATTCTGTTCTCTTCAGGTTCACTGTTAAGGGTGTTAAGATACTATTGATTTCAATTACAACATCAAAATCTGTTCATTTAAACCTACACACATACTGTACATACACACACACATACACACATACATACACACACATACACACACATACATATACTGTACACACACATGCATATACACACATACATACACACACACACATACACACACATACATATACTGTACACACACATGCATATACACACATACACACACATACATACATACACACACATACATATGCACACACATACATATACACACACAAATACACACACATACATACACATAAACACACACATACATACATACAAATACACGCATACACACATACACACATACATAATATACAAACCTCTGACAGGTGACATGAATAAAATTGATTATCTGGTTACAAAGACCTGGGAGGACAACTGGGTGACCAGTCACAGCTTCATGGTTGCCCTTATTGATGTGTATGGGGAGCAAAAGCATGCAGAATCTACAGTGGGCACATGAGCATCAGATTTGGACCATGCAGCAATAGAAGGTGGCCTGGTCTTGTGAATAATGATGTACTATGGAAAGAAGGCAAGATGGTGAAACCTTGGGTCCTGACATTCATGTAGATGTTCCTTATTCCACTCTGAGCTTAATTGTCTGCACAAAATCATTTATATCCTAAATCAATATTATTAAAAGTCCCTGAATGCATCTGTTTCTGCTTATTTTTATCCCAGAAAGAAAGTGACTGTTTCATTACAGTTAATACATGATTCTGACTCTGATCTTTGGTTGATGTGATACAGCATACAGTTTTACATCTCTCTTGGATTATGTGACCGACAGGATTTGACATTACAGCTCCTCTTTGGCGTAGTAAATAGTTCAGCATGTAAAAGAATGTAAAAGAGTTAACCACAGCTTCATGCACTGTACACTCACAGAGGCCATGTGTTCAATTAAAAACAGAATTGTACTTAAACACAGTGATTCCATGTAAAGAGAAATTTGCACACAGAGCTTGTATCAGAACATTAGACAGGACTGATGATGCAAGTTGCCCTTTAGGGTGACCCTAGGTCTCGTCTAGCACTCATGGTTTTGTAAGATAGCATTCAAAGGACAGGAGAACAACAAGGGGCAGATAAAATGCCCAGGCAGATGATTGCTCCAATCAGGTACTGAGGTCCTGAAAATAACCCAGCTCTTGTCAGACAGACAGGAAAAGTGCTGGTAAGATGGACATGGCAGCTGTACAGTTTAACGAGTTTGAGGATAACAAAGTCTTGCGTGCCGTTTAATGACTCTCTCATGTTCTCTCATGCTCTTGTACTGACTTTTTTTTTTCTCATTTTTTCCCCTCCATTTTCCTTCTGTCCTTGTTCCTGCTGTCATTCAGCCTCCATCTCAGACTGGCTATACTAAAACATTTTTCAGGTTCATATGTACCCTGGTGTAGAGAACAGAGTCATGAATATATACAATACTGTGTGAATACGGTTTAAATGTTCAGAATGTTTTTGCATAGATCAGGCAAATGATGGTAGCTGATGTAGTGGAAAAGCTTCAAAATAAATCCTATACATTACTTCTACTGTAAAAAATGTTAATGTTTTAAATGGCCGTGTACAGTCTATCTAGTGGCCATACAGTATATTGAGAATTTAAAGCCATTTGGGATTGTGTGTTAAAGCCTTAATTTAAACCAAACCAATGGATTGAGCTTGTGTTACCTAGTACATGGAAAATTGTTTTAAAAAATCTAACATTTTGTGTTCAAATAAAAAAATTGTAGGTGATGTTCTTTACCTAATGTGTACAAACTGGCAATATTTACTCTGCCATTGACTTTATTAACACTATGATTCAAACAGAATTGAATACTCAATCTTATGAGTAAATAATATTTGAATGCAATATGAGAAGACAGGTCACAATATAGCATAATTTCTTTTTAAATATATGTCACTTCCCCACTTTATCTTGTGCTGTACATGGTTATATACTATATGTGTGTGTATATTTTCTGAGCCATGTTGGTGACATAATTTTTGCTGTACATTAGAAGTGATTGGATTGTTCTGAGGGGTTTAGGGTTACCCATTGTTGCCATGATGATGTAGGCTGTTGTCAACACATCACTCTAATAGTGACAAATGGTACTCATTACATCAGTGTTAATTTGCCCTCTCGATCAGCCTGGGATGCAGATACTCAGGCTGAGCTGATCGAATTGTCAGTATAATTACTGGCGTAAGACCTTATTAAAAGCCTGGGTCTCTGGATCCAGTCTGTCACTATAGGCAGGCTTATCACTCACTGGCATCTCGCTACTGCTCACAGATGTTATTTTATATCCTGCTTAATGAGGACAAAAGACATGATTGTGCACTGTATGTACAACAGCCATTCTTAATCTGGAATATTTACACATTGAAATACTCAGAATTTCATTAAAATATATTGTTTTGCTAGGGATTTGCTTCTCTACTCGGGTACAAAAATAAACATCAATAGCAACCAAAAAAACACAATTTTTAATTAGCAGTAGAAATATGCAGTTTAATCTAAGTCACCTTACAGAAGCTTAATGGTCAACACATTTGTTTTGCATTTCATTTTGTGCTTTGGGGGTTTTATCTGGGTCTCCTGTCTTGTTCTTGTTCATCTTGGTCTCCTGTCTGAGACGAGTTGAATGATTACGCCAGTGTCACAAGCTGTAGTGTGAAGAACACAAGTGAATAAGTGCTCATGCTTTATTAAGAATGATCCAAGAATCACCATCAAAGTCACAAAAACATTAGCAAATAGGAAAAACAAGAGGATAATCAGCAATCAAAACACGTTATACAAGTGAGGGGCCAAGCAGGAAGTTCCACAAGGTGGAAAGAACAGGAAACATGGATCACTAAGGTGTACACAAAGCCCTGATATGACTTTACAATGAGGAAAAGAAACAACATGGCAGAAATAATGTGATTAGTAAATGCAATTATCTAACAAATACCCAACAAATTACTTTTGCATCTCATTTTATATAACATAAAAATATAAAACATACTTCAATGTACTGTCTTTTGCTTAAAGACTGGACTAAAATTGTCTTTGTCAGCTGGTCTGGAGTTCTTTGGGTGGGGGGGTGTTTCAGGTTTAATGATCTTAATTAGCAATGATAAGGCTTTTTAGCCCTGAACAACTGCCATCTGGCTCCGGTATTTACTTCTGATTAAGTCCAACCAAGCTAACTGGAATACCAAGTGAGAATAGTGACATTCTAATGCTGTGCTAAAGCTAGGTGTAAGATTCATGACTAGGAAATGTGCAAAATACATAGACAACACTAATCAACAGAAAAGCATTTAAATTAAATAAATAAATAAATAAATAAATAAATAAATAAAAACCTGTTACAAAAAGAACTCAGATATTTGGTTGCATTAGTCCCTCAATTAGCTGAACCGCATTCTATTGCTTTTGTAGCATCTACATTTACAGTACATATGAGTTGAAACTATTGGTCTTACTTGTCTCTTGTATTGGTTTACATAATTAAATGTGTGGCTTTTGCATCTTTTGCATGGTTAGAAATGGGAATCTGCAGGATACTGTCACTTGAGTGAACATAATCAGTCCTTTCCTTGACCTTATTGATATTGAAACACATCCATATGCTGTTTGGTTTCGTGGTGTAATAATACTGGTTTCATCACATCTAGCTTTAAACTAGGAGCTAAACCCTCCTTAGGATATCAAATCTTAAACGCCCATTCCTAAGTAGGTCAGTGCTTACAATAGCTGCAGACTCCCCCCTCTTCTTTCACCCTCACACCCTATATGCCACAAGCAGTGTTTGGCAGACTGCATGCATCAACAAACCATTTCAAGCTGCATTGGCTTTTACACAGCTGATCTGAATAAAGGCAATGCAGGACAATCACAAATTAATAAAACAAGCTGTTTTTCTCTCATATATATTTAGCTCACACACCAGCTTAAGGTAAAAATATTAACCACCAGCTCAGTAGCGGCACAGTCATGTTCAACAGATCAATACTTCAACACCACCCAAGTTGGCCTATGCCTTTATCTAGAAAAATAAATTAAATATTTGACACACATCTTTCTTCTTTTTCTTTATTGAATTTGATTGAATAGCACAATGTTGTACTCAAATATTTTAGGATTCTGTGTACACCAAAAGACAAAGTAAAGTGACTGAATGCCATTATGCTGACTCTCTCTCTCTGTTCTATCTTTTCTTTTCTCTTTTAGGATCAAGATTTCTCATTACATCCACAGGGGCCTTGTATATTCTGGACGTGCAGTCGGAAGATGCGGTGAACATCTACCGCTGCACCACGCGGCATCGATACACAGGAGAGACTCGACAAAGTAACAGTGCCCGATTACTCTTATCAGGTGAGGGATTTATTTTTCTTTTGATATAAACAAGTAAAATAGGCCACTTAGCTCTATTTGCTCATTTCCTTGGCAGTTACATGTAGCATGCTTTTCCTCTGGCCATTCTCATCAACATGAGTGATTAGTTAAACCTGGTGGTTCTCCACTCAATCATAAGACCAGGGTCACATTCACATCCTACTGTTCTACTTCCTTTAGTTCAAGTATACCAGGGCAGTTTCCTTCAGGTGAGAGACCATTGGTTTCATCTGACCAAAAAACATTTGAGCCTTCTTTACCATCTGCCTGCACTTCCTTACTTACGTCTTTTTTTCACCACCCTGACTATGAAACAGCTAGTAGACTATTGTATGCAACCCCAGCTCAAATCGAGAAAACTTGCCTGCAACTGCTGCATAGTTGCTTAACTCACAACAATGGTACACTGAGGTAGCTCACAGATTACAAGGTTTATGCTCTGCAATGCCACATTTGTCTCAGACTGCAGGATAGTCGGCATGCATAGCCAGTAATAGTAACAGGTGAAACAAAGATCTTTTCAGATTCAATGGACCCAATGATTTCACAGGCTGCCATTGGCACTGCTGCATCATCCACATCCATTATGGCCAATAATGCACCAACAAATCCTGGTAAAAAGGTCTTGTTTCTGTCTCCGCCTTGTTCATGAACCATATCAGAAAGGGACTTGTCTGTCAGTTCACAAACAAACCAATGCACTGCTCTTCTGGAAGGTGTTTTCACCTAAACTGAACTACTGACTACAGATTCCCCGATACAGAAAAGGGAGGTCCTTGTGTACAGTGTTTCATGTGAAAAACTGTATTTTTCACAAGTTTTTTCAACCTTGCTAGAGGCATCTGACAATATCTTTGCTGTACCAACATAGGATAAGTGCATAGGCTTATGTGTATAATTGCCCACATAAAGAACTACACACACCCTGCCATTGCAGGTGCTCTAGGGAGACTCACACACCCTTTACACCCTGGTGCCAAAGAATTGGGTATGGCACTCTGTATCTGCTGTATCTTGCAGCAGTTACAAGTGAAAATTCATCTATAAAGATCTATGGACAAACACAGTTTCTGACACCTAGCATTGCAGGTGTAGGGTAATGGGTTTGTATGTTCCATTCACAAACATCTTTTTAGTCACATTGCCCAAGTTCACCCCCATCTGTCCCATTTGGGTTCATTTGGCCCAAGCTGGAGATTTCAAATGTTCAGTATGTTCAGCAGTATTGGCTGCAAGTTGCACATTTAGGCAGTCCAGACATCTAAGTGACTCATTTGAGTGAATAGAATAAACCATCAATTTGCTAAACAGCTGCAAGTATTTCAGTATTTATTTTGGCAGACAAGGTGTTTAAATGTAGCCTGCTGCCTCAATATGTCTTTGTTTTGGACAGATGAACAATTCTCATTAACTACTGAATGTTTCCCATTGTAGCATTTATTTCATTTGCAGATTGTATCGGTATTATCTCATTAATAGTCAGAAATGACTGTGCCCCATGTTACGGACGCATCTCATGTTCACCGTAGAATTGTGCAATTTGTGAACCATTCTGAAAGCTTGTTTATATTTGCTTTCATGCCACACAGATTTACGAGCATGGCTTCATCAGCCTGTGAATGTAGTGAGACATTCTGTCTAGAGACATTAATCTCAATTTTCCGTATCTGCCATCACTGTTAGTATATGTGCTCTTTGATCAGGTTGCTGCGTCAGTGTGCTTTTTAATGCATGTAAGATTTCAGTTCAATTCAATTTATAGTGCTTTAAACAGTTCACAATCCCTAATGAGCAAGTCTGAGGTGACGGTGGTGAGGAATTCCTTGAGATAATATGAGGAAGAAACTTTGAGAGGAACCAGACTCAGAAGGGAACTTCATCCTAATCTGGTGACACTGGACAGGAAATAATGTCAATGTAAATAATGTCCTTACTACAACAGTTTGTAGATGAGTGAACTAATGGGTCAGCGCAAACTCTGAGTTCACCACAGACTCAACACTAATTCCTTCCTGCCAAAGTCTTCAAATGATTTCCGATGAAGTCCCAACCATAAAGCTAACAGGCGCAAAGCCTCACAGTCTCTGGACAGCCCCAACCACAACAATCCCATGAGTCACTGGCTGTCCATGCAGATCAATCCCCGGCAGGGTGACCACCGGGCGACAAGACTCCAAACAGGGGTAGGGCATCAGGATTGATGAAGTAGGTCCGGAAGAAGAGGCGATCAAACAAGTGACTCTGGGAGCTCGGGAGTGGCATATGTAGCTCGACAGAGAGCTCTTTATTGAAGTTTATACATTGTTGAATAGCCCAGTAACTTTCTTGGACAATTTTACATTTACAGCATTTGGCAGATGCCTTTATACAGAGCGATGTAGTGCTTTTAAAAAGCACTAAAAGTGCTTTTAAGTCTCTATCATTGAATACATTAACTCTGGTTCACTAGGTTACAGACTTACGATACAATGAGCCTACAAAACTATACCATGATTTGGCATAGATCCAGATTCATTTTCACTAAGGTAGCCATGTGCCACTGTTCCTGAGCCAAACCTGCTGTACTCCATTCTGACCATCAGATGGTGGCCACACTCAGCAAGTGGGCATCCAGCTAGAGAATGACAAGTAGCTGCTGAAAGTACCTCAGGGTCTGTCTTCGGAGGCAAAATATTTACAGGCTGCTGTAAGCTTCTCTGTGAAATCTTCACTTTAGTGCTTTGTTGCATGTGCTGCTAACAGCTCTCCAATTTGGTGCTTGCCCACTTGCCAGGTCCTGCCCCTGCAAAGAAGC
Source organism: Tachysurus vachellii (assembly GCF_030014155.1). Classification (NCBI taxonomy): domain Eukaryota; kingdom Metazoa; phylum Chordata; class Actinopteri; order Siluriformes; family Bagridae; genus Tachysurus; species Tachysurus vachellii. Next base: position 18,485,857 of record NC_083460.1, read on the forward strand.
TTATATTTATTTCCTAGCAAGCTCTGCTGCCATATCTGATGCCTGTTCAGTGTGGTCTCATTGTACAAGAGGACTGCATAGACAGCATTATTTCCATACCCTTGGAGGTATGCTTTACATGTCTGTAATGTGCAGTTGGCCGGTTGCAGTGGCTTTGCATGAACAGTTTGCCACCTTATCCTAGGCAGGAGGTTGAGAAAGCTGCTGCACACCAGTTTAAAGAAAGTGATTTCATTTGTTTGAGTTTGTTACGAATTCAATTTGTTGTATTTGTAACCGATTTGTATGGAAACAGTTCAACATTATTAGTTGAAAGATTAGACACAACTTCTCTTTTTTAAATACATCAGGATTAAACATCGACATTCATTTCTGATCATGAGAATGGCAATACAGTGCAGATGGAAATAAAATCATGCCTCAGCAATACTACTTAGTTGTACTTGGCCTGTGTGACAATAGAGCCCAGTATTTTATATGATTTAAATTAAGGTTGTTTTCTTTGACTTTTCAAGAAAAGTCATTTTTGTATCAGATGATGACACAAAGTATAGAAACCACTCAAAACTAATGCACGAGTAATAACTGGAGGTAATTTAACAATAATTACATCTATTTTTTGTCTCCCTTTCTTTAACTTTCAATGTCTCAGAGCCTGTGGATTCAGCTCCAGTGATTCTGGATGGCTTTGAGAGGAAAGAGGTCATGGTTGGTCATCGGGTTGAGTTGCCCTGTAAGGCGTCTGGTCACCCTCCGCCTCGCTACCGCTGGCTGAAAGACAACAGCCCTCTGGAGTCTGACAGTCGCTACCACCAGAGTGTCTCAGGCCTCCTCATTGAGTCTACCCGACCCAGTGATGGAGGCAACTATGTGTGTGAAGTCTGGAACAGCTTTGGCAATGCCAAGGTGGTGGGACGGTTGGTGGTCAAACGTGAGTTCCCAGTTTCTAGTGTAAAAATATGATTGTGAGAAAATAACTGAAATGATTTAAAATCATGAATGTCACAGATTTCTATCTGCTCTTCTCAGGTTATGCTCTAATTCATAATTACATAAATGTAAGTAAATAAGCAAATAATCTATTGAAATACCAAAACAGGTTCCAAAGACCCTATTGATTAGTATTAAGCGTATATCCACAACAAATTTTTCCTTTGAGAAAAAGTGCCAGACATGAAGTACCACTGAAAGGTGAAAACTCAAAATTTAGCCTAGATTCTGGAAAAATAGCTAAATTTCTCTGCTGTGTCTGTGTGTCTTCCATTCTAGAGCCCCTAAAAGCAGTGGTGAGCCCTCGTAAGGTCAGAGGCAGTGTGGGCAGTCAGGTGTCTCTGTTCTGCAGTGTCACTGGCTCTGACGAATATGAAATCACCTGGTACAGAAATTCAGATAGGATCCAGCCAGGGCCCAATGTCCGCATCACTGGCCTTAACCATGAGAACCTGGTGATGGAGGGCATGGCCAAGAGTGATGGAGGAGCCTACCAGTGTTTTGCGCGCAATGGCAAGATGTCCACCCAGGATTTTGTGCAGGTCATTCTGGAAGGTGAGTTAAATCTTAAAAGACTTTTTGTTTGAGAGGGACATATGGGATGTCATTCTCTTAAAAACATAATTTATAAAGATAAATGTATGATCCACAACAATACAAGCCAGGCATGATGGAACTATTAGAGTGAAAGGTGCTAGAACTCACATGCCCAGTGTTCATTCGTCTTCTGAATGCCTGGATTTTTAGCAGTAATCTGCTTACTCATCCAAAATAGATGTTTAAATCTGAAGAAAGTTGTGTTTTTTATGTGGCAGAAAAATGTAGGAAAATGGGCCAAAAACATTGAGTACCTTCCAATGTGCGTCTGTTTATGCATGACTGATTAGGAGCTGAGTCAACAAACTTACTAAGCTCAGGAATGACAGTGTCAGGTATTAGCGTTAAACAAAATACAAACAACAAAAACAACACACTATGACACTATGTGTATGTGTGATATATATTAAGACATGTGATTCACCTATATATACAATTTGACACCACAGTTTAACACTTTAATAGTTCATGTTTCAAGCCTTTGTTACATAGATCACAGGATCATAAAATGGCATGACTCAAGTTAGCTCTAAGCAGAAACCATCACTGTATTACAGTTCTGATTTTCTAGATGATCGTGTCTTAATGCTGCTCCGATTGTGTGTCTGTGCAATAGCAGGAAGAAGAGTGTAATGAGGAGATTTTGCATTAGTTCTTGGCAGCAGCATAATGTAGTTAAAGCTGTTTCCATGACTTGAGTAATCAACTATCTTGCTAACAACAAAATAAAGATATATTTCCATACAATTCAGACCAGTGATAGGGTTCCTTTTGGTACTACTTAAGTCTTCTGATTTGCTTGTTTCCTAGTTGAGTACCAAAAACAAGTTGTGTCTTTGTGACCATGAACTCACGTGACATATGCGGCCATGACCATTTTTGTATTGCTGATTAAGCGGAAGATGCCGATTCAAGACTTAGCCTTAAGCTATTTGCTGCATAATGAAAATGGTGTTGCAGGAAGCACACATCCTTTCCCTGAAACTACAGGACTGTAATAGGGACTGAAACAGGCAGCTAACATGACTGCAAGGCCCACTAGGAGAAGGCAGGCAAAGTCATCTGGGCCATATTCAAAGGAAGAGCAGCAGTTGCCATAGGGTTCAGCTCTACAACCCCATAAAGTGGAAAGTACACACCTGTAGTGATTTGGAGAACAGAACAGAGAGGCTGTCAGTGAGCATGGGCCAAATACAAGAACTATTAGCAGCAATGCAGCGACACAGTGAAGTTCAGTTCAGCTGCCTTATACTGTATGTAGTGATTTCACTTGCATTGGCTGTATCTTATTCTTAAAACATATAGAGTCTTGGTGGGTGGCCCACATCGCATGCAAATGGAGCATTTGGAAGGTCAAATTGAAAGCCCAGTGTATGACACAGTAGCAGATCGTGTGCTCCAGGGAGGCTCAAGCCTGTCTTGGCAAAACTAAAGCTTGATTCTTTACCTTGTTCTGTGGATCAATTGCCTAATCCAGATCCATATCAGTTCTATAAAAATACCTTTTTTTTATATTACTTTACAGAATGCAAGAAAACTAAAACTAGTTACAAGAGCACACATAATGTCTGCAATGGCAGCTGCAGAAAGCACAGGGCTGCAATTAATGCCACAAGAAGACAGACCTCCTTAGTAATATGTGAAAAGCATAGCATTGTGGGCAGACCTGCACTGCGCAAAAAAAAACCTGTCAATAAAAGGACTGACACACTTGTGTCTAAACCTTGCAAGTTTTAATCTCTATCACTTTCACCATGCCACATTAATAAACCTCAAGTGTTTTCCCTGCTCTAACACACCCACTTCAAATCTAGAATGGCTATTAATTATCTGATTAGCTGAATGAGGTGTGTTGGGGTAAGAAAAACACAAGAAGGACATGGGTTTCCCTAGGGAACCTGTTCTTCTATGGAGCTCATAGCAACACAGCATGGGGAATCCTTGAAATGAAAGCTATGTGGATAGTTCTGGCACAGGAACCAGGAACCCCCTAAAGTACTACTGAGGACAGATAATGCTACGTTTTACATAAACAACCTGACTGTGGACCAGGATGCAGTCACTTATGATTGGCCAAATGTAAGATGTATGCTTTTCAGTCAATATTACTCTTAAGGTATGGACTTGGTGCTAGGCAGGTCTTTCAGATTGATGTATGAACCAACAGAAGATGAACAGAACAGATAAAATGTGTTTCACTTAAGACAGCTTTTGCCTCACTATTGCCAAGACATAGCAGATTGAATAAGCTGTAGGTCAGCACTCAATGCCTGGACTGGAATTCAATAGAGATAGGCTATAATAAAGACATGTATGCGGTATAATAAAGACATGTATGCGGTATATTAATAAACTGAATTTTCTGGCCACATTCCAGAGATTCTATAGACATCTTACAAATGTATGTCACCACAACCACAACCTTCGAGTTCTTTGACGTATTAGATTCACTGTCATGCTTAATCAAGAACGGTATTTGAACTTGTGTAATTTTTGAGAAAAAGTTGAAAAAAGTATTGAAGTTATTATCAACTTAATGGAGTGACTCCGTGCTTTAACTAACATTGTTAACTTGAATGGCTGAGTGATTGTCACCTGTGGCAGAAGGCTAAAGCTGTCTGTGCCTTACATGTTTTACATCTTTAGTAAGGTACATTAAAGAATAGCTTATTTTTATTACCAATTATAGAGTACAGTACTAATATTCTGAGTGATTCTCATGGTTAGTGGAGAGCAGTGTCAGTACTTGACTGACTCTAAAATGCAGTAGAAACAGTACAGTATCAGCACTCAAGTGAATATAATTTTCAAATAACATGAGTGTCAGCAGTTGAGTGTATCTTACACTGAAAAAGGATCAGCATCACCTTTATTGAGTAAGACAGACTAATAAGAATGCTATGAGGGGTCAAGATTACACACAGAGATAAGGTACAACAAAGGCATTGCTTCTAAGCATTGCTTTGCATTCAGTGCTTGGTTATGGAGCCAGCAAATAAGAAAACTCAAGTTCCAGAAGTTAAAACAACACTAGAAGCCCTTCGCTTTGTTGTAGTACCACAGATACGCGTATATAAGCTAGTTTTCTGCTATAAATCTAGAATATGTACGTAAACATAGATTTGCAATATTAAATATTTTGTTATAGTTACTCATCTAACATATTTCATTTTACCTCAAGCTACTGAAATGGCACAGATGTCTGTATGACTTTCCCAGAGATGAACTTGTAAAGGGTGGTTATAAGAACAATAGTGAAATAAAGTAAGGATTACATTTTGCCTAATGTTGAGATAAAGCTGTGTTTATAGTAGCATTAAGTTGAGATGGATCTGATCTTCACATCTTCAGCCAGCAGATACTTACCTGAGCCTGGTTGCTGAGGCAACTGTGTCCCATGGTAGTGGAACTGAGTAAAGAGATATTGATCATCTATAATGATGTGGAGTGAGTCTGCACAGTCAGAGAGCAGTGATGAGCTATGACTTCAGGCACTTCAAGAATCACTGCTGTTTAAACTTGACAGAAATAAAGGACATGAGAAAACATACAAGTAATACAACTTGCAATGAAATAAAAAAATAAGAATAATAAGAAAGTGCAATTATGCTATGTGCAGGTGTGTTACATGTAGAATCACTAAAAGTGCAGTTTGCAGAATGTTAGTGGCGTAATAGAGTCATACGGACTCTTCAGTGAGTGGTAGTAATGTCTGTGTTGAGGAGTCTGATGGTCTGGGGGAAGAATATTTCCAAAGTTTATAATAGTTAGTATCTTTAGCACAATATAGTTCATCCCAATATTCCTATTACATCTAGAGTTAGAATTGAGCTTATGTATTGTAAATGTATGTACGGTGCATATACTATAAACACTATAAGAATATATCTGCTATTTGCAATTTCCTCAGATGGCACTCCAAAGATCCTGTCAGCCTTCAGCGAGAAGGTGGTAAGCCCCAACGAGCCAATCTCCCTGGTGTGCCATGTCAAAGGCACCCCACTCCCCACTGTGACATGGACACTGGATGATGAACCCGTCATCAAAGACAGCCACCACCGCATGGATCGCTTTGTCACGGTCGAGGGTCATGTGCTCAGCTACCTGAATGTCTCACATACACAGGTCACTGACGGCGGTGTCTACCGTTGCACCTGTAACAACTCTGCCGGATCGGTCTCCTACCAGGCGCGAATAAACGTAAGAGGTGCTTGTCAGATCAGCTCCTCCAAAAAAATAAACAAAAATGCACTCACATCACACTTTGATGAAAACTGTGTTTAAGATGTTTGTATTTTTTTTTTTAATATTCATGTTTCTGGTATTCTTTCTGACATATTAAGTTGACAGTTGTTTTTCAGCTCAGTCTTTTACCTTTTTTAAGCAGGGTTATTTCTGAAATTGTTTGGCTACTCTACAACCCAACTGACTCAACGTCTCAATCATACGTTATACGGCTATATATGGTTTGTGGACACCAGATCTTCACACCCATACATGGTTCTTCACCAAACTGTTGCCACAAATCTGGAAGCACATAATTGCATAAGATGTCACTGTATACTGCAGGATAACCTAAGCCAAACCTATTCCAGCATGACACTGCTCCTGTACACAAAGCAAGGTCAGTGAAGATATGGTTAGCCAAGGATGAAGTGGAAGAAATCGAACGCCCTACACAGAAGAGTGGAGGTTATTATAAGAGAAACTAAATCTACAATGGGATGCTCCAAAAGCACCTATGGGTGTGATGGTCAAGTGTCAACAAACATTTGGTTATACAGTATGTGACCCTCTCTCTAGATGTAGACCAATGTGCCTGAACCTGGTAAAATCTAAGCATTTATAACTAGTTTGTGATTCTAGATTGAGATTGTGCGGTGGCTCAGGGGCCCTAAGAGGCTGCATAATCCATGTATGGCTAGAAACAGCCCTGCTTGTGGATATAAAGATATGTTGCCCAATTTGTCATCCCTTAATCTTGTCTATTAACAGAACAGAATAGAAACCACTATAGGATCCTTTGACAAGATCTTAGGTTATAATTACTTTATAAATATCCAATAGTACTGGTGACCACTTTTTATTGGTATTTAATATTGTAGTTTTATTGTAACTGAACACCTAAACAGTGGACCTGCAATGTAGCTGTGTCTATTAAAGTGGCCAGTAAGTGTACACAAGTTACCTACTTGTATTTCTCACAAGCTTATGAGATTTGCTGATTGTTAACACAGAGTATTGGGTTTGTATGCTGATAGTACATTATATGGCATTATAAATAGTTTGTTATATGATTAGTTATTCGTACAACTAATTTTCATATGCGGATTTTTGTGTATAGTGCAATCTGTGTGTAATAGGACACAATTTTAGTTGTTTTTATCTCTGCACAAGCTAGAATGAAACTTTATGAGGTTCAGGTGCACAATGTAATTTTTAATACAGCTCGTGTAATATATAGCCCTCGTCGTTTAATCGAATAAAGGTAAGCGTATCGTTGGCTGCTGAATCTTTAGTTCTATATAAATATAGTGTGGAGTAAACTGACTCATAACATGATCAGATCAGAGAAAAGATGCACTTAAAATAATATATTAAAATTCATAATAGTTCTAGGTTTGGTCCTTCAAAGCTTTGTGATTTTGTTGTGCTTACTATTCCAATTTAAAAAATGATAAACATTTCTGAACATTAACAAGCTGACCATCCTGATGTTTTCTTTTCCCTAACAGGTCCTGCCAGTATCCGCCCAATGAAAAACCTCACTGCCATCGCGGGGCGAGACATGTTCATTCACTGCCGAATCATTGGCTACCCTTACTACTCTATCAAGTGGTACAAAGATTCCAACTTACTTCCGTTTAACCATCGCCAGCGTGCCTTTGAGAACAATGGCACACTGAAGCTGTCTAATGTGCAGAACTCGGATGCGGGCGAGTACACCTGTTATGTTCTGGTGGATCCTGAGAAACAGATCCATAGGAGCGTCCATGTTACTGTAAAAGGTCAGCTGACAAGTGCTTTAAGATAAAAAAAAAAGCATTTATTTACAGGTTCCAGAAGAACTTCAATTTATTCCATCACATAATAATCAAAGACAGTGTTGTCCAGAAAGGCTGGTATCAAAGGGCTGATCTGTCATTTGGAGATAAAAAGGCATTAGTATATGGTTTCTTTTTTGGCATCTATATCAGATTATTTGCTGTTAACAAACAAATTGCAGAATTAAATACAATAACAGCATTAATGGTGTAAAAGAAATACACACAGTAGTGTCAGGGGATTACACTGACAGTAATGTGAATAACCAGCCATCACCGGTTCTGAGAATAAAGGAAACACATATAGTTAATTCTCAATAGCACACTGTATGTTACATTCGTTTAACCAGCTATAATCCAGTCCAAGTTAAAAAATCATTGTTGTCTGTATGCTGTCAAGTAGCATCACCAGCATCCTCTCAGTCATCTTGTTACTCTTTTGAGTGGATGCCATCAGTGATGGAAAAAAAAAACATCTCCACGATTGAGTTAGCTAATTTGTTCATGCTTAAAATTCTGAAGCAGCTAGGAGGGAATCCCTAGAGTCCATTATCCCCACTTTGTTGTGAATTAAATAAGCAGTGAAGTGCTGCTTTAGTTCAACGTTATTTTAACTCATTGATTCTCGCGACAGGCTGATGCAAACCATGGCTGAATCCCCTGAGAATGCATTATGCTAAATTTGCCAGGAAAGGAAATAACCCTTTTATAGTTGTCTTTTTCCTCTTCACTGCTCTGCTTCTCCCCTCATTAGCTCACATTATGCCTCCTCCTCTGTGAAATCTGCAGATTTGGAACCATGGTGGTTTGTGTTACGGCAGAGCGGGACCTTGTGGTGGAAAATTGCCAATTATCTTATGTGCGATGACAAGTACTTGGTGTTTGCCCCGTCATCGAATGTTACATGTATCTAGTGATACATTCGTTTCCATTTATAGCTAGAATCAGGATCATTTTTTGTGGTTTTAAATGCACATCATAATGATAATATTCATTAATTCATCACAAATAACCAGAACATTCCACTGTTTGTAAAAGAATAAAATAAGAGGTAGAACAGTATCATCTTCCAGCTTTTTAATCTAAATTCAAAGCATTCAGACTACAGACTTTATCAAAGTATCGATATGGAAATGAAGTAGAAAGAAGAAAGTCATACGGCATGTGAATGTTGAACCTTAAAGTTCATGTTTTTACAGTAATAAATGAAACAATATAGTACAAGAAAAAGTGCAGTTACACTGAAAATCAGCTCAAATGTGAGTGACACAAAGCTGCTGGATTGTATGTAACCACAAAAAATGCAGATATTTGGTATAACCGCACGATTGCAAGCACTGTATTGTTTTTATCCAGCAGTTCTATAAAGAAGACATTAATATCAAGTAAGTGACATTTCAGACATAATATGACTTTATTTTTGCTTTGCTAGAAGGAATAGATCCCACAAAAGCCACACTCACTTTATAGTATGTCAGTTAGCTTACTAGCTCACACCGAGTTGTACATTTGCATTAAAGGTACTTCTGCTCAACCTGTCATCCATTCTAACTTTTTTCTCAACTGACAAGCTTTTATATTTCCAGTCAAAAGTTATATTCCTAAAAAGTTTTGTTTGCTATGTTTTGCCACTAACACTACTGTAGTAACCATCGTGAACTAGGTAGAGGAATTTTACATGAGGCTCACAGAGTGATAAACATAGTGAAACATCCAGAGTGAAACAAGAACTAACTGTCTTATAACTGATTAGTAGCTGATAGAGTTTTCAGGTTCACTCAGAGAAGTTTAAGTCAATCTGTTGCCATTAGGTCTGATTGTGCTAAAAACCACGTGGAGACAGTGATAACAAAAGTCTTCAACGTTTAATGAGATTAAAAGTGTATATTCATACAGACGAAAGCTGTAGTATTCAGTGTTATCTACTGATAATCAGAACAGACGTGGTGGTTTTCACAGTTACTGAAGGTTTGATGAGCTCAATACAAAGTGTCTGGGCTTTATGCAGGTTTATCAGAACAGAACAGAAAGAATGTCCAGGCCAAAGGATAGACGAGGTCATAGATAAGGTCATAAACAAATGGTATCACAGATTCAGCCCAGGACAGATCGTGCAAAATATATATTTTTTAAAAAATGTATGCAAATATATTAAAAATAATGCAAATATTCAAAATATATCAGTACCACATTTGTTACATTGCCGATGTCTTGGAACATCCATGAAACGAATTCCCTCACTAACATTCCCTCACTTCCTCCTGAAGTAAAATAAAAACATGCAGCTTGCTGTGTTACTGTGAAAACGTAAAGCATCAGCTGTTCTGAAGTGTTTCCCATGAAGGAAAACGAAAATGTTTCAGAATACAAAATATAATAAAAATGATTCTTTATTAATAAAGAGCCAGTTGAATCTTTTTATTAGTAAGATTATATTCAGCATCTGCTGTACTTTAAGTAATCTGTACTTATATAATATTAATAACCCAGTGAATTAAAAGTTACAGTAGAAAAGATAAAGTAAGCCTGTGATTTTTCCTGCAGCTACAGAGTCATGCTGTTACAGACAATTCATTCACTTCTGAACAGTCAGATTTGAGAATGAATCAAATGAATTATTTCCTCTCTCTTTTTTCCCTCTATGATGTCATTTCCTCTCAGTTCCACCCCTGATCCAGCACTCAGACTCCCAAAGCGCCTCTATAGGCCAAAGAGTCTTCATCCCCTGTGTGGTGACCTCCGGCGACCTGCCCATGTCCATTACCTGGCACAAAGATGGCAAGCCGATTAACGCCAGCTTAGGAGTCACTATCGACAATATCGACTTCACCAGCTCACTTCGCATCTCCAATCTGTCTGAGATCCACAACGGGAGCTACACCTGTATTGCCCGGAATGAGGCAGCTGCAGTGGAGCACAGCATTCAGCTTATTGTTAAAGGTCAGAGGTCAAGGTTCAAATTAAATTCTGACTTTATAGTTGGCAATAAGTTAAAAGATCAAGTCGGCAAGTGCTAGAATAAATAAATCCTTACAGAAGGTGTAACAGCACAATCTTCTTTTTGTTAGATTTATTTATAGATTTTATAACTGATTATAACTCATCCTACTGTAACGCTTAGTTCCTGTGAATTAGTTGTAACTTAAATGATGCAATATTAGAAAAACCTATATATGTTTACATCATTGTTTACAATGTAATGTTTACATCACTATAAATATCTGATGTGCCTTTGCTACTGTCAGGTTTCTGTTGGTACTCAAGTTTCCTCACTGAGTCCCAGGGACAGACGCCAGGCTACCTGCGTGACCCTATAAATAGTATAGACGATCGTACAGAGGAGTGTCTCAGATTTCTATAGTGTGGCTTTTATTGGATATAGATAACTGTATAACTGTTTGTTTGTTTGTTTGTTTGTTTGTTTTCCGCAGTCCCACCACATTTTGAGGTACAACCTCGTGATCAAGACGGAATCTACGGGAAATCTGTTATTCTGAACTGCTCAGCTAAAGGAAACCCGATTCCTACAATCGTGTGGAAACATTCAAAAGGTAAAAATTCTGTTGATGATAAAGTTATACAGAAGTCAATTAAATCAAAGAAAAATTATATATAAACTACACTGTGGGGCTTAATTAAGTGGCATGAATATACCATTCAAGAGATTTATTTAGTCCCGGGGCGGGGGGGCTGTGGGGGGGGGGGTGAATGGGGGATTGGAGGTGATGCTTGCCTCTGCCTTGGGTTTGGGTTAGAGTTAGATTGTTGAGTGATTTGGGAGTTCCTCCAGGTACTCTAGTTTCCCTCCATGTGTAGGATAATCTACAGAATGTAGACGGTCTCCTGAGAAGTATAGTGTAGTGTAGTGTAGTGTAGTGAAGTATAGTGTAGTGAAGTATAGTGTAGTGTAGTGAAGTATAGTGTAGTGAAGTATAGTGTAGTGTAGTGTAGTGAAGTATAGTGTAGTGTAGTGTAGTGAAGTATAGTGTAGTGTAGTGTAGTGTAGTGAAGTATAGTATAGTGTAGTGTAGTGAAGTATAGTGTAGTGTAGTGTAGTGTAGTGAAGTATAGTGTAGTGTAGTGTAGTGTAGTGAAGTATAGTATAGTGTAGTGTAGTGAAGTATAGTGTAGTGTAGTGTAGTGAAGTATAGTATAGTGTAGTGTAGTGAAGTATAGCGTACTGTAGTGAAGTATAGTGTAGTGTAGTGTAGTGAAGTATAGTATAGTGTAGTGTAGTGAAGTATAGTGTAGTGTAGTGTAGTGAAGTATAGTATAGTGTAGTGTAGTGAAGTATAGCGTAGTGTAGTGAAGTATAGTGTAGTGTAGTGTAGTGAAGTATAGTGTAGTGTAGTGAAGTATAGTGTAGTGTAGTGAAGTATAGTGTAGTGAAGTATAGTGTAGTGAAGTGTAGTGTAGTGTAGTGTAGTGAAGTATAGTGTAGTGAAGTATAGTGTAGTGTAGTGTAGTGTAGTGAAGTATAGTGTAGTGAAGTGTAGTGAAGTGTAGTATAGTGTAGTGTAGTGAAGTATAGCGTAGTGTAGTGAAGTATAGTGTAGTGTAGTGTAGTGAAGTATAGTGTAGTGTAGTGTAGTGAAGTATAGTGTAGTGTAGTGAAGTATAGTGTAGTGAAGTATAGTGTAGTGAAGTATAGTGTAGTGTAGTGTAGTGTAGTGAAGTATAGTGTAGTGAAGTATAGTGTAGTGTAGTGTAGTGTAGTGAAGTATAGTATAGTGTAGTGTAGTGAAGTATAGTGTAGTGTAGTGTAGTGAAGTATAGTATAGTGTAGTGTAGTGAAGTATAGTGTAGTGTAGTGTAGCGAAGTATAGTATAGTGTAGTGTAGTGAAGTATAGCGTAGTGTAGTGAAGTATAGTGTAGTGTAGTGTAGTGAAGTATAGTGTAGTGTAGTGAAGTATAGTGTAGTGTAGTGAAGTATAGTGTAGTGAAGTATAGTGTAGTGAAGTATAGTGTAGTGTAGTGTAGTGTAGTGAAGTATAGTGTAGTGTAGTGTAGTGAAGTATAGTGTAGTGAAGTGTAGTGTAGTGTAGTGAAGTATAGTGTAGTGTAGTGAAGTATAGCGTAGTGTAGTGAAGTATAGTGTAGTGTAGTGTAGTGAAGTATAGTGTAGTGTAGTGAAGTATAGTGTAGTGTAGTGAAGTATAGTGTAGTGAAGTATAGTGTAGTGAAGTATAGTGTAGTGTAGTGTAGTGTAGTGTAGTGAAGTATAGTGTAGTGTAGTGTAGTGTAGTGTAGTGAAGTATAGTGTAGTGTAGTGTAGTGTAGTGAAGTATAGTGTAGTGAAGTATAGTGTAGTGTAGTGTAGTGTAGTGAAGTATAGTGTAGTGTAGTGAAGTGTAGTGTAGTGAAGTATAGTGTAGTGTAGTGTAGTTTATTGAAGTATAGTGTAGTGTAGTGTAGTGTAGTGTAGTGTAGTGAAGTATAGTGTAGTGTAGTGTAGTGTAGTGAAGTATAGTGTAGTGTAGTGTAGTGTAGTGTAGTGTAGTGTAGTGTAGTGTAGTGAAGTATAGTGTAGTGTAGTGTAGTGTAGTGTAGTGTAGTGTAGTGTAGTGAAGTATAGTGTAGTGAAGTATAGTGTAGTGTAGTGTAGTGTAGTGAAGTATAGTGTAGTGTAGTGTAGTGAAGTATAGTGTAGTGTAGTGTAGTGAAGTATAGTGTAGTGTAGTGTAGTGAAGTATAGTGTAGTGTAGTGAAGTATAGTGTAGTGTAGTGAAGTGTAGTGTAGTGTAGTGAAGTATAGTGTAGTGTAGTGTAGTGTGCTGTAGTGAAGTGTAGTGTAGTGTAGTGTGCTGTAGTGAAGTATAGTGTAGTGTAGTGTAGTGTGCTGTAGTGAAGTATAGTGTAGTGTAGTGTGCTGTAGTGAAGTATAGTGTAGTGTAGTGTAGTGTGCTGTAGTGAAGTATAGTGTAGTGTAGTGTAGTGAAGTTTAGTGTAGTGTAGTGTAGTGAAGTGTAGTGTAGTGTAGTGAAGTATAGTGTAGTGTAGTGTAGTTTATTGAAGTATAGTGTAGTGTAGTGAAGTATAGTGTAGTGTAGTGTAGTGAAGTATAGTATAGTGTAGTGTAGTGTAGTGAAGTATAGTGTAGTGTAGTGTAGTGTAGTGAAGTATAGTATAGTGTAGTGTAGTGAAGTATAGTGTAGTGTAGTGAAGTATAGTGTAGTGTAGTGTAGTGAAGTATAGTGTAGTGTAGTGTAGTGAAGTATAGTGTAGTGTAGTGTAGTGTAGTGTAGTGTAGTGTAGTGTAGTGAAGTATAGTGTAGTGTAGTGAAGTATAGTGTAGTGTAGTGTAGTGTAGTGAAGTATAGTGTAGTGTAGTGTAGTGTAGTGAAGTATAGTGTAGTGAAGTATAGTGTAGTGTAGTGTAGTGTAGTGTAGTGTAGTGAAGTGTAGTGTAGTGTAGTGAAGTATAGTGTAGTGTAGTGTAGTTTATTGAAGTATAGTGTAGTGTAGTGTAGTGAAGTATAGTGTAGTGTAGTGAAGTATAGTGTAGTGTAGTGAAGTATAGTGTAGTGAAGTATAGTGTAGTGTAGTTAGTGTAGTAGAAGTATAGTGTAGTGGTTATTTTAATGTAGTGTAGATATAGTGTAGTGTAGTGTAGTAAGTATAGTGTAGAGTGAGTATAGTGTAGTGTAGAGTGAGTGTGTGTAGTGAGTGTAGTAAGTAAGTGTAGTGTAGTGAAGTAAGTGTAGTGTAGTGTAGTGTAGTGAAGTTTGTAGTGTAGTGAGTTGTGTAGTGAGTAGTGTAGTGTAGTGAGTATAGTGTAGTGTAGTGAGTGAAGTAGGTAGTGTAGTGAAGTATATGTAGTGAGTGTAGTTAGTGAAGTATAGTGTAGTGAGTGAGTTAGGTAGTGATAGTGTAGTGTAGTGTAGTGTATGTAATATAGTTAGTGTAGTGGTAGTATGTATGTAGTGTAGTGTAGTGAAGTATAGTGTAGTGTAGTAAGTAAGTTAGTTAGTAGTAAGTATAGTGTAGTGAGTGATAGTATAGTGTATGAGTAAGTGTATGTAGTGTAGTGTAGTTATGTGAGTATAGTTAGTGTGTAGTGTAGTGAAGTATAGTGTAGTGTAGTGTAGTTGTTATGAAGTATGTAGTGTAGTGTGTGAGTATTAGTGTAGTGTAGTGAGTTAGTGTAGTGTAGTGAGTGATGTAGTGAAGATATGTAGTGTAGTGTGTAGTGTAGTGAAGTATAGTGTAGCGTAGTGAAGTGTAGTGTAGTGAAGTATAGTGTAGTGTAGTGAAGTGTAGTGTAGTGTAGTGAAGTATAGTGTAGTGTAGTGTAGTGTGCTGTAGTGAAGTATAGTGTAGTGTAGTGTAGTGTGCTGTAGTGAAGTATAGTGTAGTGTAGTGTAGTGTGCTGTAGTGAAGTATAGTGTAGTGTAGTGTAGTGTGCTGTAGTGAAGTATAGTGTAGTGTAGTGTAGTGTGCTGTAGTGAAGTATAGTGTAGTGTAGTGTAGTGAAGTTTAGTGTAGTGTAGTGAAGTGTAGTGTAGTGTAGTGAAGTATAGTGTAGTGTAGTGTAGTTTATTGAAGTATAGTGTAGTGTAGTGTAGTGTAGTGAAGTATAGTGTAGTGTAGTGAAGTGTAGTGTAGTGTAGTGAAGTATAGTGTAGTGTAGTGTAGTGTGCTGTAGTGAAGTATAGTGTAGTGTAGTGTAGTGTGCTGTAGTGAAGTATAGTGTAGTGTAGTGTAGTGTGCTGTAGTGAAGTATAGTGTAGTGTAGTGTGCTGTAGTGAAGTATAGTGTAGTGTAGTGTAGTGAAGTTTAGTGTAGTGTAGTGTGCTGTAGTGAAGTATAGTGTAGTGTAGTGTAGTGTGCTGTAGTGAAGTATAGTGTAGTGTAGTGTAGTGTGCTGTAGTGAAGTATAGTGTAGTGTAGTGTAGTGTGCTGTAGTGAAGTATAGTGTAGTGTAGTGTAGTGTAGTGTGCTGTAGTGAAGTATAGTGTAGTGTAGTGTAGTGTGCTGTAGTGAAGTATAGTGTAGTGAAGTGAAGTACAGTGTACTGTAGTTTGGTATAATTTAGTGTAAAAGACAAAATCCAAATAAGAAAGAAATGTTATCCTTACAGGAATTTAGTTTATCAGCTATCACAAATGTTCCTTTATTAACTCGAGTAATAAAAATATTCAGATACTTTATTTAAATTCATTAAACATAAAGTTCAGGTCTGCATGAATAAGAATTAGATACTAGGAAACTGAGGTATTAGTACTTCTGGTTCTAGAGTTTCTTTTTAATTTGTTTTTATTATTAGAATATTTTTTATTGCTGTTTGATTATTAATGTGGAAAATAAATATCATCAGCTGTAATAATGATATTCAGGATAGAATCTACTAATGAACAGGAGAATTCTTCTGCAGCCTAAACACACACACACACACCTCCTGTGTATATGACTTATTACAGATGTTGTATGGACCTAATCTAATCAATTCTACTTGGAATGCAGCTGATTTGGAGCAAAAAACGCTTGAAATCATGTAATGGATTTTTCTTTCCTTCTCACTGTACTGTGTTCCCAGGTGCGGGAGTTCCTCAGTTCCAGCCCATTGCATTGAACTCAGGATCTCGTGTGCAGTTGCTGGAGAGAGGCTCACTGCTCATCAAACACGTGCTGGAGGAAGACAGCGGTTACTACCTGTGCAAGGTCAGCAACGACGTGGGCGCTGACATCAGCAAGAGCATGTACCTCACCGTCAAAAGTAAGGAGCCTCAACCAGCTGTGTGTGTTTGTGTATTCCATATAACATTAGGTACAATTTGTGTATGTGACTAATATTATCCAGGTGGGTATTTAAATACGAATCTTTATTAAATTCAAAGCTCATTAGTGCAGAGAAAACGAAGGCATTTCTAATAATTAGATATTCTTCAGTACTGAATTTTAATGTATATAAATAGGTATAGAATATAATACAAAAGAAGTCATAATCATGGTGTGTGTGTGTGTGTGCATGCGCGTGAGTGCAACATTGCAGTGCAGGCCTGCAGGCAGATTTCTGCCCAGTTGAGTGTTGTGGATGCTCTATTGTGCTCTTTAACACACTATATTTACTACAGAACAGCCTTATATCCTCTCCATTAATCCTTCACAACATAAACACAACACAACAGCTCTGCCACTGAAGACAATACATACATCATGTATAATCCATAATTCCACCTTCTCATCGTTCATCTAGTTATGATTTTGATCCATTTTGGTATTTTGATTAAAATCATGCCACTTAGAATATGTATACGATCGTCTGCTTGTAATCATTAAGTTTGTAATTATTATAAGAACACTAACGATACATTTCATACCTGTAAAGAAAGTGTATTTAGTAAGTGTAATATTGATAATACTTACTTTAGAAATAAGTATCTTTTAGGGTAAAAATATTTACTGCATAGAATGTTATGAATGAAATAACACTGAGTGGTCTTGATGTATTTTATTCCTTTTATGCAACAGCAACATCCCAAGGCTAACAGTATAATATATTTTTTGTTATTATTTTATATTATTTTTGTATATTAAAGAACAGCAGATCATCCAGGTCCTGCATTGTTATAGAATGTTATAGAATCTCTGCAAAAGATGTTTTTTCCAGTATGTAATGTTATTTCATAACTTAAAAAAGGATTAATGCACACCTGATTTTAAAAATTTTGATAAATGAAACAGCTCCTTTTCACTAATCAAACAATTCAAAAATGAAGATGGAGTTATTGATAGCGAATGGACCAGCATTATTTTTGCATTTTTTCATTGTATTGTTATTAGAATATACATCCAAGATCCTGTACTGTAGGATTTTTCTTTTTCTTTTTTTTTCTTTTTATTTTTCTCTTCTTGTTTCGTTTCCTTTCTCGGCCGCTCACTGTGAAAGCTCTCCTCAAAGGGAAAATGTGCAGCTCATGATCAATTGTGCATGGAAAAGGGGGAATCACTTTGGCATGGTAGCATGTTACACACACACACACGCATGCACACACTTACTGCGCCTCCCAGCATGAAGGAAAATGCATTTTACTGCACTCCACTAGACAGCAGGGAAGAGTTTAGGTGATACCATGTGAGTGTTTAGGAGGGGTGGAGAGGGCTGTAGTTGGCCAGCTAAGGTGCATTGACGTGGCCTACTTTCCCCAAGGTGCCCCTGTAAGTGTAGCAAAAAAAAGGCTTTTTCATACATCTCTGCAGGTCTGAGCACTAAAAACACATCATACTGATCAGTTCTTCTGTGGCATGAAAAAAATCAGTTCAATTTTATTTGTATATTTTATTTCAAATCAAATCAAATTTTTATATTTTATTTTATTTTATTTGCTTTATATTTTATAAAGCAGCTTTACAGTGATAAAAACATTCTGAATAAAAATTATAAAGTTTAAAATTTAGATTTATATTTATTCCTAATGAACAAGTTAGAAATAACAGTGTCAAGGAAAACCTGGTGAGATGATTTGAGGAAGAAACCTTGAGAGGAACCAGAAACCTCGTCCTTATTTGTGTGACGCTGGTTTGATAGTGGGATAGTAATAATTTTGTTTCAATTACATTTTTTCAAGGCAGTGATTTACTTTCCTAACGTTTTTCTAATTTCACCTATTAAGTTCCACATGTAACTAACTGTAAAAAAAGAATAATAATAATAATCACACATTAAATAAATAAATCTGTGAAAAAAGAGTTTTTCCTTTACAGATTTGAAAATAAATTGAGAAATTTCAAACAACTTCTTACACTAATTACCATTTATTTTTTATTGTCACTATGGCCTTCATTTTTTAAGGGTCTTATTTGTTGGGCAGTGGGCAGGAAGTAGGGCAAGGTCGAGTTTTGTCAGCTCCAGATTTACATTTACCTTTTATTTTCACTTAACGTTATAAACTTGAATCCCTGCTAGAGTTTGTTTTTACAGACCACCAGGTGGCGCCCTGTTAAATCCATGGAAATTAAATTCTCACAGTGCTATTTTTTTATTTAATTTTTTTGCTATGGCTGTCCCAGCAATGCCAAGTGCTTTTAAATAAACAGATGAAATTCCAATTCATTGATCATTTATTAATGACCAGACAAAATCAATTAAGTATTAAATCATCAGAACCAAGAAAAATCTCTCAGCACAGCAATACAGGTCTTTCTCATTGTAAATAAAGATAATTAATAAAACTGTGTTGCATAATCCAGCAAGCTAATGGTTCTACTGCGCTCATCCTTCAGGCGGTGACATACGTTATCTCGGCCTTCCAGAAGTTTGGAGTGACATTTTTATCTTCACTTAATGGCAATCAAAAATGATTGGTTGATTCTGATTATGCTGCTGGTTAATCGGACGCTTGCAGCCTTCTGTCCTGCTTTTGAAACCCTGTGTGTGCTTTCCTGGCTGCATCTGCCTCAAAAACAAGGAACAAATGGCACGTCTTAAATCGCATACTTATGCACTACTCTATGCCAAGAAGAAGTGCATGTCCTCTAGCAGAATTCTGCAATTATTCAACTGAAGATATTTGGACACTTCCTGCACTCAACGCTTGCAGTTTTGCTTACACAGTGGTGTTAACACCCAGGGTTAGGGATTAGGGTTAACACCTAGGGTTTGAAATTGAGGTTAACACTTAGGGATAGCGATTAGGGTTAACATCTAGGGTTTGGGATTAGGGTTAACACCTAGGGTTTGGGATTGAGGTTATGGGCTAGGGATAATCCCTAGAATTAAGCTTATTATTTAGGATTAGGGTAACCTTGTTTGTAAGGGTTAACTTCTAATCATATACACACATTGTCTAACCAAATTACAAACTTTCCTGGGTTAGGGATTGAGGTTAACACCTAGTGATAGGGATTAGGGTTAACACCCAGGGTTAGGGATTGGGGTTAACACCTAGGGATAGGGATTAGGGTTAACACCCAGGGTTAGGGATTGAGGTTAACACCTAGGGATAGGGATTGGGGTTAACACCTAGGGTTAGGGATTGAGGTTAACACCTAGGGATAGGGATTGGGGTTAACAACTAGGGATAGGGATTGGGGTTAACACCTAGGGTTAGGGATTGAGGTTATGGGTTAGGGATAATCCCTAGAATTAGGCTTATTATATAGGATTAGGGTAACCTCTGCTGTAAGGGTTAACTTCTAATCCTATACACACATTGTCTAACCAAATTACAAACTACACAGAAAAGTGACAGAAGGTAAAATGGTGATGATTTTTTTTTAACAAAAGGTTATAATGGCATGTGTATGTGATGTTTCACCCCACATCTTTATTTTTTACAGGATTTCTTTAATTTTCAAGCTATTAATATGTGCTCGAGTTTATTACTCTCTCTACAATCAAGACATTCCACACATTGACCATATTTTTATTCGGGAAAATGAAAAGATTCTGAGGAACGACTGAGAAGTTCCTACTGAATGAAATGGAGCTGATGGACGCTGCTGTTATTTTCCAACAAATTACCCTAAAATATTCACAATATTGATTAAATTATTAATATGGACTATTTGTCAGAATTCAGCATTAGATCAGAGGCTTTTCCTGCTTTTTCTTAACCCCTAAACAGCTGGAAAAAAGATCTACCTAATTGAACAGACTGTAAAGGTCAGTGAAGAGCACACAGATGAATGGAAGCATTCAGTAATGCAGTGATGGTACTGTGTGTGTGTGTGTGTGTGTGTGTGTGTGTGTGTGTGTAGGCATGTTTTTTATTTTTTGTATCTTGATACTGACCCGGTGTGTGTGTGTGTGTACACTGATATTTGTCTTGTTCCTGCAGATATCTGAACCCTCACTGTGTGTGTAATGATGAAAGGACCTTGTTTTACCTGTGGACTCATTCTGATTGTATAAATCACATTAATATGCAGAAGTTTAAAAACCCTAAAGACAAAACAAAAGAATAGTACGAGACCGTTTTGTTATAGGAAAACAGTCCACGCCGGATTGGTGTGTGATTCTGCTCATGTCTTCAAACTACATAAATTTCACACATGTCCTTCCCCACGGTCCTCCTTAGTTTTTTAATAGTTATGCGGTGCACCGGCCGCTGAAAGGAGACGTCTTGATGTGAGGTTATAGCTGCCATCAGCGCTCCTCTGTTTTACGAGCTGATAATATTACTAGATATTAAAAATATACATCAACTAAGCTGTTATGAGAATAGCATTTAGCCTCTGCTTGTTGGAGCCCCATTTCTGCTGACACTGAGAGCTGAATTGAGATTATTAGCAGTCTTCTGCTGTTAGTTCCAACCACTTCACTTATTATATTAACTATCAGGAAAGGAGAATTGAAGTTTGACTGAAGAATCTCTTTATCACAGAGGCTAAAAATTTGATGTCATCTGAAGGACATCTGAAACTCTTTAGCAGGCATGTAAGTGGTTACTCTGTGGGATTGGATTAGAATTTCAATTGTTTTATTAATATTTCTGTCTCTTGTTTTAAATTTCAGGCAACAGATTTTTATAGTTTGTGTTCAGGTTCATAGATTTAATGGTTGAAGGTTGATTTGATTTGATTTGATATTCAGTTTAATATTTTTAGTTAAAATTAAAAGTGCTATAAATATGTTTTATCATTAAAGTTTAAACCCTGTATTTATTTTTCTGTTTTACAGATTATAAATAAATATGTAGCATTTTTTAGGGAAAACCGTGTTTATTCTTACAGTTTTAATTATGCTTTTTGTGGATTTGTTGCAATTCCTAAGATCATAATTCAGGGTTTTCTATTGTTGTATTTTTTGATTTAAATTAATAATTTATAATAGTTACCTTTAGAGGTAAGACTACATCAGGAAAAACTTTAAATATACATTAATTATAGTTAATATTTAATTGTAATTTGCTTCAATCCTTGACTAATATTATACTTTACTTAAAATTAACATTTGTACTTTTAATTAATTAACATTCATTTATCAGTGAAAAAATAGTTTTTATATTGTTTATAATAAATGTTTTTTAATCATTTTATATCAAATACTCTTTTATATCCATTTCATCAAAATAAAATCAGCTAAACAAGAGGAAAATATTTAGATTTTATTTTTTTAATGTTCACTTTAGATTGTTCTGTAAAAATAAATGATTCAAAAGTGTTCTGTTCCACTATGTGGGGCTCAAGAATGAATAAGAAATTAGACTTAAATGTCTATGGGGCTCAAAGCTGACACACTCCATCACATCAGCATACACTCACTGCACCAACCTCCTGCTTCAGGAAGGAGAAAGTCCTGCGTGTGTGTGTGTGTGTGTGTGTGGAGAGAACCAAAGCACACTCATTATTTAATCATATCTGTTCTAGCTGCTGGTGGAGTAAGTGTGAGATCAGACTCTTTCTGCTCCAGACAAGAAGTTCTCAGTCATATGATTTTTTGTTTCACACAATCACAAGTTTGGCTGTTATTTGTTACATCTAAATACTAACAAATCTAGCTATCAGGTTAAAGCTCTATGTCTCAGTTGACATACTGAGAACAACAAAAACTGTTTATTTCCTGTTTAGCATGTGATGGATGGGAGAAGATCACATTATCAGATTCTACATCTGAGTTTTGTGACACAACGTTTCATTTTATATATATATATATATATATATGCACAATTATATATTTTTTCACATTTTAAGTGTTTAATAATTTTTTCCAGAGGCCTAAAAAAGTAATTTATGTCTGTTTTGTTGTGTCCATGTTCAACACTGAATGTTTTTCATGTCACACTTTACAGAAGAGGTTAAAACACACTCTAACAAGACACTCTGGACTTGTACATTTTTAGTTCATTCATTCATTCATCTTCTACCGCTTATCCGAACTACCTCGGGTCACGGGGAGCCTGTGCCTATCTCAGGCGTCATCGGGCATCAAGGCAGGATACACCCTGGACGGAGTGCCAACCCATCACAGGGCACACACACACACTCTCATTCACTCACACAATCACACACTACGGACAATTTTCCAGAGATGCCAATCAACCTACCATGCATGTCTTTGGACCAGGGGAGGAAACCGGAGTACCCGGAGGAAACCCCCAAGGCACGGGGAGAACATGCAAACTCCACACACACAAGGCGGAGGCGGGAATCGAACCCCTAACCCTGGAGGTGTGAGGCGAACGTGCTAACCACTAAGCCACCGTGCCCCCTTACATTTTTAGTTATTTCTACTAAAAGCTAAAAAAAAAAAACAATTACATTGAAAGGTTCCAATGAAACAAATAAGGTGTTTTTTTTTACACAGATGTTTCTGTCACCTGTGATATCAAACCTATTTCTGCTCTCCGAGATGCTCCAAGTGTTTGTTCATGAACAAATCTGAAGGTGTTCAAACATTAAAATTCTGTTTAACCCAACAAGTACAAACGTCTCACACTGAAAGCCAACAGAGTCTTGACTCATTTTATATCTCCAGACCTACTTGCTGTCCTGCTGAGTCACTGATACAGTGTGATATGTGTAAAGGTGCTGCACACTGAACACATGCTAAAGTTTGCTCTCTCTCTCTTTCCTTTTTGTCAAAGGAGATGTTTACTAAAAAAGAGCCTCGTTCTTGTGTTCATGTGTCGTTTGCTTTTGTGCTGTTGTTCACTGGATAGATTAAATGGCACTTGTGACTAATTGACATGATAAAGAGATGATTTTACAATTGAGAAGGTCAAAGATACTGAAATCACATGAATATGTGTGCATGAAAAGATCATATGATGCTGAGCTGCCACTTAAACCATGTAATGAAATGTAGTTGTATCGGTCATCAAAATGATTTTGTCCTTATAGCTATATTCCTCTCTCTCTCTCTCGCGCTCTCTCTCTCTCTCTCTCTCTCTCTCTCTCTCTCTCTCTCTCTCATCAGTTCCTGCCATGATCACGTCCTATCCTAACACCACTCGAGCAGAACAAGGTCACATGACAGAGATGAGTTGCACAGCACATGGTGAGAAACCCATTAAGGTGCGCTGGGAGAAAGAATCCCACATCATCAACCCTGATGTCAACCGCTTCGTGGTGAGCGTGAAGGAAGTGGCTGATGAAGTCATTTCCACCTTACAGGTAATCAATCCATTTACTGAATTAAGTACTGTTTCAGCATCTGCTGATCACAGACTACAGACTATTGTCACGACCATATGGAAATGTTCTTGCATCCATCCTTTATTTTATGATTCTTCACATAGATCTTGCACACAGTCAGAGAGGATTCTGGGTTTTATTCCTGCATTGCCATTAACTCTTACGGTGAAGACAAAGGGATTATTCAGCTTATAGTACAAGGTAAGGTTTCTATGTTTCTAAGGTTAAAAAATGAGGATTTCATGATTATATCAGATTTTTAAATGGTTCTGGGGAAAGTGTTTTACAAATCAGTGAGTGGGATCCAATAGGTGGATGGTCAGGTTCCTCATATTCAGAATTGGGTTAAGAAACTGACTAAACAGATTTTAAGGCGTCTCCATTCAGCTTATACAGTATACATGGTAGGTATATAAGGGGTTTTTAATAACTTGTACTTCCTTTAAACACTACCCCCAAAAATTATGGAAAATATATAATAATATTATACAAAAATATATAATAATAATGTTCAATAAATACATAAAGGAAGGAGATCATTAAATAGTAAAAAGAAAAATTAAACAGAAGATATTTTGGGAATCATTTCTTAAAGCATTTTTTTTTTTGTATATTATTGGATCAGAGATTTATTTTTGCTGTTTATATTCTCTTAAGGTGCTTAATTTTATAGCAAAAAAACACAAGATCTCCTACAGCTCATAGGACAGGATTTAATGGCGTCAGTCGCTTTTCCTTTTTATAACCTTAGATCGTCCAGACCCTCCTGAAGTAGAGATCAGAGAGGTGAAAGATCGAACCATTGCTCTTCGCTGGACAATGGGATTTGATGGCAACAGTCCGATCACAGGATACGACATCAACTACAAGAACAAATCAGGTGAAGAACACAGAACTTCTAAATATGCACAAATGTCTAAACACAGCCCTGAATTCAGAAACACTATTATTATTATTATTATTATTATTATTATTATTATTATTATTATTTGTCTCAGCATCATTATCTTTGTAACATGATTGTTACTGTGGATAGGAAGATAGTGTCATAGTGAACACTGTGGTATAACTGTGCACTTTTTCCCCTACAGCCTCATGGGCATTGTCCCAAACCACCAAAGACGTCTCACCACAGCTGAACCAGGCCACCATCATCGAGCTGCATCCTGCCTCCACATATAACATCCGCATGTTTGCTAAGAACCAGATTGGAGAGAGTCGGCCCAGTAATGAGCTCACCATCACTACAGATGAAGCACGTGAGTGGAGTCTTTTATCTAGAATGTTCACCCACACTATGTCCTACTCTTCCTCCCAGTGTCCTACTCTTCCTCCCAGTGTCCTACTCTTCCTCCGAGTGTCCTACTCTTCCACCCAGTGTCCCACTCTTCCTCCAGTGTCCTACTCTTCCTCCAGTGTCCTACTCTTCCTCCCAGTGTCCTACTCTTCCTCCCAGTGTCCTACTCTTCCTTCAGTGTCCTACTCTTCCTCCCAGTGTCCTACTCTTCCTCCAGTGTCCTACTCTTCCTCCCAGTGTCCTACTCTTACAGAGTCCTGTCCTTATGCTTTATCACATCAACTACAAAACTAATCAAGCAGAGACCAGCCATTAATCTTAGACTTACTTTATTTCGATAAAAAGGACTTTAAAAGCATTACAGAGAAATACAATGAAATCTAAATAATAATAATAATAATAATAATAATAAAAGGTTTGAACCTGTTTCCATGCTGTTCAGATTTCATACCTTCACAGTATGAGGCTATGAGTTATTAAGAGTTTCCCACATTATAATTGTCTAAAATAAACATATTTTACAGATCTATTAGAATATATAATGAGCCAAACTAACATTAAAAACGAATGATTAATCCTTAAATAATGTTTCAGAGAGCAGGTAGAGTATTTTTAGGGTTTTATACCGCTCATTTTTTGGTGAAAAGCATTTACTATTATATAATTATCATGTCATGAAAATGTAACAGCTGTTTAATTTCAATATATTTTATTGAATGTGAAACTGGCAGAAACATTTAAGAACTTTTGGGGTTTATTATATAACCTTATTATATAACCGTGTATTATTACATTTTTATTATTAAATTTAGCTTAGCTTAGTGTGTGTGTTCTGTGTGTGTGTTCTTTGTGTGTGTTCTGTGTGTGTCTGTGTGTGTGTTTTCTGTGTGTGTGTTTTCTGTGTGTGTGTTCTGTGTATGAGTTATCAATTTTCTGAAAATGTAAAGATGTCGCCATCTAGTGGAAGCTTATATATATAGCGTTTAATATTTCCTAACAAACTGTTTGTTATTAACACTCTTAGCAATGGATATTGTCCAAAATCAGCTTTATAGAAATATATAAAAGCAGGATATAATGATACATTTTTAATTTATCTCTATTGAGCAAGATGTGACTGTAACAGTTTGAGACGATATGATGAAGAAATCATAAGGGATCAAAAGGGATCCTCATCTGTGTGACACGGGATAGTAATGTGATGTCTCTGCTCCTTGATTTCTGCAGCTCCAGACGGTTCTCCACAGGAAGTTCAGCTTGAAGCCATTTCATCCCAAAGCATTAAAGTCACATGGAAGGTAAAAGAGAAAAACTGAGAGCGGAGCTTGTAACAGTAACAGATTTGTTTCTCTCAATCTGGCAGGTGTTAGAAAGCGAATTATTTTATTTAATTTATTTTACTTTAAATAATTCGGTTTTTAATTGCCATTGTGCAGTTCTCTGTTTTAGTGAATCAGTACGTTTGTAGAATAATTGGGAAATAACACATTATAATTGTCTTAAAGCAGAACCTTTTGGAACAGTGTAGCAGAAAGTCTTCATTAGTGCACTATAACACTTCATTAGTGCAGTATTGTGTGCTGTATAATGCACATCAAACAACTTTATTTATTATATTTATTATTTTAAGAGATGTTGATCTAAAGCCGTAATTTAGACAAACCTCCTCAAAATGTTTATTTCCATTTTCATTGAAACCTTTTGTATGTCCTGTACTTACTCTCAGGCTCCTCACAAACACCTTCAGAACGGTTTGATCCGCAGCTATCAGGTGTGCTATAGGGAATATGGCACGGGAGGAAGCCCTCAGTACAACACCATCAATCTGGACACAGCAGGCGACATTGAGACCATCACGCTGGACAACCTGAAGAAGTACACGCAGTATGAGGTGCGCGTGCAGGCCGCCAACCGCGCAGGAATGGGGCCTACGTCTGAGGAAGCCATCATCACCACACTGGAAGATGGTCAGTCTGGACACAGTATACAGTCTGTAGATCAGATTGATTAGTGCTATTATCTCTTGTTATTTTGTAGGAATCTAATGGCAATAATACAATAATGGCTATAATACAACTAAGGTTCACACAGAACTAGGCTAAAGACACACTTCACACATCATATGTTAAGTCAGACTTTGTTCTTTATTGATATAAAAGCTCATTTCCAAATAATAGCAAAGACCTTTTTATTTACTATATCAGATTTTCAGTGGGTTAAATATGCCATTTGGTAGCATTGCATTTTAATTGTTTAACTTAAATCCAAAAAGTTATAATTATAATATTTTTATTAGAATGTCAGTTCATTTGTCCTGATTATTTTAAAAGTCAGTCGTCTTTTTGACAATAATTTATTTGTTTAATCTGATCAATGAGTCAGTTTTACAACACAAGTTTACGGGTTTGTGTAAACCCGGAATTCCGTAAATGTTGGGACGTTTTTTTAAATTTGAATAAAATGAAAACTAAAAGACTTTTAAATCACATGAGCCAATATTTTATTCACAATAGAACATATATAACATAAATGTTTAAACAGAGAAATTTTACACTTTTATCCACTAAATAAACTCATTTCAAATTTGATGCCTGCTGCAGGTCTCAGAATAGTTGACACGAGGCAATAAATGGCTGGAAAAGCAAGAAATTAAACAGATTCGGCTGGAAGAACATCTACTGTAGCAACTAATGATGTTAATTATATCAGGTCTGTAACAGGATTAGCTATAAAAGGGATGTGTTACAGAGGCAGAGTCTCTCAGAAGTAAAGATGGGCAGATGCTCTCCAATCTGTGAAAGAGTGCAGAAAAAGATTGTGGAATATTTTAAAAACAATGTTCCTCAGCATCCAATAGGCTGTGAATCTCATCATCTACAGTGCAGAACATCATCATTCAGAGAAACTGGAGAAATCTCTGTGTGTAAGGGACAAGACCGAAGACCTTTTTGGATGTCCGTGGTCTTCGGGCCCTCAGACGACACTGAATCACTCATCGGACCATGATTGTGTCAATGACATGACTACATGAACCCAGGAACACTTCCAGATACCACTGTCAGTGAACACAATTTGCCTTCCATCTGCAGATGACACCTAAAGGTCTATCATGCCTGTCGTGTCCTGTGGCTCGAGGCAAAAAGAGACTATGTTCTAGTGTTCTATGGTCAGACGAGTCCAAATTTAACATTCTTGTTAAAGAGGAGGGAGACGTTCCAGCATGTTGTCAGTGTTCAATTCCAGCATCTCTGATGGTATGGGGTCCATAAGTACATACGGTCTACATACGGTCATGTGTTGGAAGGCACTATGAATGCTGAAAGGTATGTAAAGGTTTTAGAGCCACGTGTGCTCCCCTCCAGACGACATCTATTTAAGGGAAGGCCTTGTGTATTTCAGCAGGACAATCAAAACCACATACTGCATAAATTTGGTGCATCATTAAAGGAAAAATACGTCAAAGATGACCAGGAACTCTTCAGCAGCTGGAAACCTATATCAGGGAAGAATGGGAGCAAATTCCAACATTAAATTTCCAGAAACTCATAACCTCGATGTCCAGATGTCCTCAAACCATTCTGAAAAGAAGAGGAGATGCTACAACATGTAAACATTTAGGCATCAAATTACAAATGAGTTCAGTTAGTAGATAAAAGTGTAAAATTTCTCTGTTTAAACATTTGTTATGTATCTATGTTCTATTGTGAATAATATTTTGGTTCAACTGATTTGAAAATCTTTTAGTTTTTATTTTATTCAAGTTTATAACATCCCAACATTCGGGTTTGTACAATATTAAGCTAGCTGTATGTAAACTTTTGCTAATGCAGATTTATTTCTAACGTTCGCTCTCATAGTTCCAAGCCGACCGCCTGAAAACGTTGTGACCACAGCTACAACCCCAGAGACCATCTCTCTATCCTGGGCTCCTCTCTCAAAAGAAGCACTGAATGGCATGCTTCTTGGCTACCGAGTCATTTACTGGGCCAACTTACCAGACGGAGGTGAGTCAGTCCTGTATACATGAACAATGTACAGGACACACAGTTTATCACCTCAGGACATTTGTACACTCAAACCACTAAAACACTTTTACACATGCACTTGCATATAGACTTTTGATCAGTAAAAATATTACTGAGCGTTTTGTAGACCCATAACCCTCTATCTAACCTGTGGGAAGGGACTGTCATAGAGTCCACAAAACAAACATGATTTAGATTAATTAATGATTTAGATTTGAACCCAGCAGCTTCTCAGACATTGTATAGTAGTGTATGTGGTGTTAATATGAATGTACAAGTGTATATCAATCTGTCTTTGCGTAGAAATTCTTCCATGCATAATTCGTATAAATTTTCCTCTAGGATTTGATTATTGTCAGTTTCCGACAGCAGGCCTGGGAATGTTGAGTAGAGATTTTGATTAGTACTCAATTTCTCAATAAGATGTTAATGAAAGCTGCTGCAGCTTAACACCCTCATACCAGGAGATGCCATGATCATATCACTGCTGAGCTGAGAATAAACACCTGATCAGTGGCGGCGCTGTGATGGTCCTAGAAGCTTGATGTATCTTATAGAAGCTGTTATGTTTATACATTGAAAGTTGAATCTAATCCTCCATGATGTTTTCTTTATAAATGTCTGTCTTTATAAATCACCTGTTGACACTGACACTCCAGTTTTGAGTGCCGGGGACTAAAGACATGAAGAGTTATAGATTATAGTTATTAAGAGTTATTAAAAAATATAAAGTGTTCCAAATGTGAGTAGAACTCGGATGTGGTTTCATGCTAAATAGTCTGATGATCCCCACTGAAGACTCTTCAGAAACTAAAGAATCTCAGTAGAGAGAAAAGAGAATGTGTATGAAGTTTTCTAGAAAGAAGAAAAAGCTTTAAAAAGGTTTTTAACCCTAACCCTCTTACGATATTTCCTAACATTCCAGACATATTGTAGTATAGAGTAAACTAGTTTATATTCAGTGATGATTTTTATATAATGAAGAGATAATCACAAGTGTAAAGTGGTTAAAATAAAAATAGTGTCATATGATGTAATTGATTGTAATTTATTATAACAAGGAAATAAAACACTTGGAAATAATTGTTAATTTGAAAAATCAATCCATTTTAACCATTTCATCTGCTTCATTACTGGTCTTCACCTCAAGGGGTTGCTGTTGGTTTCCAATAGGCTTGAAAGCTCCATGCAGAAGACTCAGGACATTGTGCAAAGCTGCAGGAGACCATTTGGTGGCGTGTTGTATAAAGAGTATAAACATTCACTTACAGGGAAGAGTCACTGAGTCACTTAGATAATAAACGTTCTTCAGACTTTTAACCTTTAATCTGTGAACAGAGAAGTGGCTCGTCGCAGTAAAGCAGAGTTATGACATGATGTAAAACACACAACCTGACAACCTGTTAAACAAGGTTAACATTTACAGGAAATACTTCCTTGATTTATGACACTGTTGGCAAACAAAACAAAAACAAAAAACTCTTAATTATTTATTGTAGTAGTTTGCTGTGAAAGTGCTACTACATGAATCAATCTGAATGACACAAACACTACTATAGTCGCTCCAGGGTGCAGTGCACTTAGAATATTAATATTAATATTACTACATGTTTGTGTTTGCAAGAATGGGCATTAAAGTGTGTGTTTATTTCTGCCTTGTCTTAGAGCTGGGTGAGATCAAAAACATCACTACAACTAAGCCCTCTCTAGAGCTGGAAGGCTTGGAGAAATACACCAACTACAGCATCCAAGTGCTGGCCTTCACGCGGGCTGGGGACGGAGTTCGCAGTGAGCAAATTTACACGAGGACCAAAGAGGATGGTGAGACATCATTTTAGACTCACACACAAACAGTTCCTGGAGAGATGAAGCCATTCGTCTCGGTTAATGATGTTTGTGGAGGAAAACATGTCCTGACTCACTCCTCTAAAACACCTCAAAGTATCTCAATATTATTTAGATCTGGTGACTGTGCAGGTCATGAGAGATGTTCAGCTTCACTTTTATGTTTACCAAATGATTCTGTCACCAGTCTTGCTGTGTGTATTGGTGCTCTATCATCCTGATACACAGCGCCACCTTCAGGGAATGATATTTGACCCACTGGGTG
The DNA here is from genome assembly GCF_030014155.1 of Tachysurus vachellii. NCBI lineage: Eukaryota > Metazoa > Chordata > Actinopteri > Siluriformes > Bagridae > Tachysurus > Tachysurus vachellii. Next base: position 18,516,998 of record NC_083460.1, read on the forward strand.
AGAGTACATGGTCCTCCTGGTTCTGAAGTCCTTCTAGCACAACCTCAGTGTGTACACACACACACACACACACACAAAATGTCCTGTATTTTTATTACCACAAGATACTGTGATATTTTGTCCCAATGGTATTGTATAAACACAGTGATTCTGATTGGTCACAATGATCTTTTTTTAATAACTGTAGATCTGACAGTAGTTCAGTTCAGTTCAGTTCACAATGTGAAAAGACGTTTCAAGCCAAAATGTTGTTTTTGTCTCCACACAGTTCCAGGTCCTCCAGCTGGAGTGAAAGCTGCCGCTGCGTCTGCCTCGGTGGTGTTCGTCTCCTGGCTTCCTCCCCTGAAGCTCAACGGAATCATCAGGAAGTACACAGTCTTCTGCTCCAACCCTTATCCCACGGTATGCAGCCAAACCACAACACTGTAGCATCTTCCTTAGTATAATTATCATCTGACATATGAGTCATTTTGCTGTTGATGTCACAGTCAGCGTCCGAAGAGAAAAAAAAAACAAACAGAGACATAACAGGCATTAAAGACTGTCTGTTATTAATCAAACATTTAAGTTAAATTCCATATGAACAACACATCCAGCTCCAGTGAGGAAACAGAGTAATAGTTATCTGTGCCCCACATGCCACTGTTCCATATCCTTTGATTGTCAGATTTGCCCTTTTTCCCCTCTATTGACCAATGAGTGTAATATAGAGTGACACTAACAGCACTGAACTTGTAAGACAACCCTGGGAGATGGAGTATGTAATCAAACATTACCTTTTCTGTGTCTGTGTGCTGGATTTGATCCTCCACACTGAAGGTAATCAGTGAATTTGAGGCTGCGCCCGATGTGTATTTTCGTCGTGTGACCAACCTGAACCAGAACTGGCAGTATAGTATTTGGGTGGTGGCCGTGACCGCTGCTGGTCGAGGGAATACAAGTGAGATCATCACTGTGGAGCCACAAGCTAAAGGTACAGAGAATATATGATTTTTTTCCTAGATATGTTATATAATAAATTAAAAAAGACAACTTTTAAAGTGAGGGCACGGTGGCTTAGTGGTTAGCACGTTTGCCTCACACCTCCAGGGTCGGGGTTCGATTCCCGCCTCCACCTTGTGTGTGTGGAGTTTGCATGTTCTCCCCGTGCCTCGGGGGTTTTCTCCGGGTACTCCGGTTTCCTCCCCCGGTCCAAAGACATGCATGGTAGGATGATTGGCATCTCTGGAAAATTGTCCCTAGTGTGTGAGTGCCTGAGTGAATGAGAGTGTGTGTGTGCCCTGTGATGGGTTGGCACTCCATCCAGGGTGTATCCTGCCTTGATGCCCGATGACGCCTGAGATAGGCACAGGCTCCCCGTGACCCGAGGTAGTTCGGATAAGCGGTAGAAGATGAATGAATGAATGAATGAACTTTTAAAGTAAACTATTGTTAATGATCAATGTTAATTTATTTAATTCATAAATAATACATTTTGCGTATTAGCAATACTTTTACATTTTCAAGTAGTTAAGTTGTGATTTATTAATAAATATGAAAGTTTGTTTTAGGGAAAAATCCTTGAAAAGGTTTTAAACAGAAATGACATTATAAACAGTGGTTATAACAGTAAGAAGTTACTGTGGCTTAATATCATATTTCTCTTTTAGCTCCTGCTCGTATTCTAACATTCAGTGGTACAGTGACCACACCGTGGATGAAGGACATTGTCCTGCCCTGCAGAGCCGTTGGAGATCCTCCTCCAACCATCAAGTGGCTGAAGGGAAAGTGAGTTTATTTTGAGATTAACATTTTTTCTGAACACGCTGGCGCCCTTACATGTTCATTTTAAAAAGTTATATATAATGCGAAACCATCAATTCCAGTTTATGTGCTGGAGTCTGTGTCACTGAAGTTCCTGCTGATTTCCTCTTCAGCAACGGGACACCGGCTCCTGTCTCTGTGGATGGCCGGCGCAGTGTCCATGGCAATGGCAGCTTTGTGATCCGCACGGTGAAAGCTGAGGATTCTGGGTACTACAGCTGCATTGTCAGCAACAACTGGGGTTCAGATGAAATCATGCTAAATCTACAGGTTCAAGGTGGGTCTGGGGACCAGCTCTATAGTGTAGTGAACAAATATTGAACAATCTGGATTTTATTTGCATAACCAAACCCCTATATGAAGCAATGTTGAAGGCAGGAGGCAGTAGTGACTGCAGTAGGATCCTGTAGGTCACATCCACACAGCTGGTTATTACTTTGCCTACCTCTTATTCAGTACGATATACAGATTGTTTATTTATTAATTAATGCTGTTATCTATCTTTAATGCAGGTCCAATCAAAGCTACTCCAATTTCAATATATAGAATAAAGTTTCATTTTTCTTCAGTCTGTGATCCGAATATCAACCCTGATTATCATTATTATTATTATTATTATTATTATTATTATTATTATTATTATTTGTGCTATTATTATTATTATTGTTGTTGTTTTTGTTGTTGTTGTTGTGGCTTATTAAACCAAAATCTGAAAAATATTACATCATTTTGTACTTGTAGTACCACCGGACCAGCCACGTCTAACTGTAACTAAAACCACCACGACATCCATCACTCTGTCCTGGATTCCTGGAGATAATGGAGGAAGCTCGATCAGAGGTGAGACTCCTGCACTTACTGCTGTCACTACTGACCTTTAAACCATAAGTGCTTGACTCATTAACATGTAAGATTTAAATCAAAGTGATTAACTAACGATTTAAGAATTTGCTTGAAACAGTACACAGTAAATAACATTTGATCATTTCCAAATTTCCATCAAACTTATTACATTACAAAGTTCTTTCTGTAATAATGAAAGCTTTTGTCTGACTATCTGCTTTCTCTCTTTAAGGTTACATTCTGCAGTACTCAGAGGATAACAGTGAGGAATGGGGCAGCTTCCCCATCAGCCCCAGTGAGCGATCATACCGTCTAGAGAATATGAAGTGTGGCACCTGGTACAAGTTTACTCTGACTGCACAGAATGCCGTGGGTCCAGGTCGCATCAGTGAAATCATTGAGGCCAAAACCCATGGCAAAGGTAACAGTAGTCACCCAGGAAGGGCTCAGGGGACATTGTGGACCCTTTAGTTTAGTACAAAATGTTACAGCTCAAGGATTTGTAGTACCTGCTCAGGTTTGGACCAAGAGCATCAACGGTGAAACTGTCTACAGGGGACATGGGAAGGTGGCCATCAAGGGGTCTGAACCAATATTAGCACAAAGTTATATAGACTTTCATAATGATGACACAGACACACACACACGCAAACAAAACCACCAACTTCTTTTGGCTCGGGTTTGGGCTTGTTCTTGGTCTATAATGAGCAGTAACAAAGCACACAGTGTTTGTCTGAAAATGTGGACATCATCATAAACCTATCCCATATCTGGGGTTCCTGAAACTTCTATAACCCAACAGATGATACTGAAATTTCAATATTGAAGCTACGTAATAAGCTAGTAGTTTATTAAAACTAAAACACAAGTATATTAAACATTTTTAGCTGATTTTGATTATTTTGTTGCAGATTTCATGAAACTAAAATTCCTAGATCACCTTTAGCTGTTTTTTACATACATACCAGTGTTTAAATATAATATTTCCTTCCAAATCCCCTAACGGTTTTCATATTTACCTTTCTATGCTATTTCTCTCCTCAGAACCACAGTTTGCCAAAGACCATGAGCTTTTCTCTAGCATCAATTCAACACGCGTGGAGCTTAATCTCATTGGCTGGAATAACGGTGGCTGTCCGATCAGCTCATTCACTCTGGAGTACCGGCCAGTGGACACTACACCATGGACCACAATGCAGCGCACATCTTTACCTAAGAGCCACGTGCTGTATGACCTGCAGGAGGGCACGTGGTATGAGCTGCAGATGAGGGTGGGCAACAGTGCAGGTACAGCAGAGAAGAGGGTGCTGTTTGCAACACTGAACATGGATGGCAGTAAGTGTTTTTACTAAACACATAACAATGAGCGTGCAATAGTTTCTGCTTTAATATCAGTAAAATGAACCTAATTTATCGAACCATTCATTAACACATCTGTGAAAAGGGTTTTATGTTCATTTCTATTAACATTGCTTATAATCCTAATAAATTAGATAAAGATTATATATATTGGACATAATTAAGTTCTGTGGTGTCTTTGCTACAACATCACAACAGATGGTCTTGGTGAATTGAATATTCATTCCTAAGCAGTGAACTAAGAATGATGGTGAAATCTGTCTGGATTCTGGGCTTTTGGTTACTAGAATTTAGTTAATGGTGATAGAAATGGACTTGGCAGCATTACAGGAGTGTTTGTAGGGTCACATGACATTACTATCAGCATTTTATGACTTATAAAATCATATTCCAATAGACATGACAAACAGTCCTCATTGTCATTACACTTTAACAGTTAACACAGATTTTGTCCATGAGTAAAATAAAAAATAAAAATTTCTTATTTCTACATCTAAGATTTTGAGTTTGACTCACAGTATTGAAACAATACGATAAATTTGAGTTTGTATATTTTTTGTTGGATGCTTAATTAATCGTCAGAGTCAGTTGTCCTGATGTATAATTAAGGAAATTAAAGACAATGTCCCAACACAAACGTATGTCATCTAAAATCAGCATCTCTATGGCTTTGCTGAATTGGTCATGGTTACTGTGTAGGAGAGGGACATAATCCTTCCAGCAACAGTGACACTAGTCATATCTGTGAGACCATGTATGAGGAAGAGGGCAGAAAGTTTCATAGGGCCGTGTAACTCATTAGGAAGAAAGTGTTTTCTGCCCTCTTTCTCATACATGGTCTCACATACTGTATATGGATAGTGCACAACCTCAGCCCCAGCGGGTCGCAGTCATACAGAAGATAGCTGACTGCCTGGAGGGTAAATGGCATATAAAATAATTACGGAGAAAAGTGGGCACAAATTGAGACGATTGAGCAAACAGGATAATACTAAAAAATCAAATTCCCAAATAACCCAAATTCACTTACATATCTCCAGGTACTATAGCTCCACTGCTGAAGATTGTGGACCCCAGCCAGGAGAACCGGCAAGGCACTGAGGGCCTGAAGATGATGGTGACCATTATCTGCATCCTGGTGGCCATTGCTACAGTTTTCATTGTGCTACTTGTTATGAGGAGGAGAAGAAGGGAACAGAGGCTCAAGAGATTACGGGGTGTGTGAACATGCAAAACTGAAAGCATAAAAACAAGTGTTGGTTAATTGTAACTTATATTTTTCTTGTAGAATCATTTGTAGTTTATTCTCTTCTCTTTTATTCACAGATGCAAAAAGCTTGGCTGAAATGCTTATGAGGTAAACAATCCTTAATCCATGAGATGAATTTGAATCTTGTATTCCTAACTTGTCATGAGACCTATTAGATATTACCAGTTTGAATGTCTTTTTAGTAAGAACACACGAACTCCGGACGCTGCAAATAAGCAACAGCAAACCCTCCGTATGCACATTGATATCCCGCGAGCTCAACTGCTCATTGAGGAGCGAGACACAATGGAGACGATAGGTAAGATTATTATTTGCAAGAGCTTCAGAGAGTTGAGTAGATTCTGCAAACTTTTAAAAATATAACTGAATCATTAAGAATAATTAAACTAATTAAAAATTAGTCTCACCTAAAAATCTTTTCACCTGCTTCATGATATGCACTCACACTGCCTTCACTGCCACAGCAATATTAATGCCATGTAATGTGTCTTTTCCCATTTATATAGAGGCTCGTGTGAAGACGCTGTGGAAATATGTTGGCAGCCCAACATGCACACACACACACACACACACACACACACACACACACACACAAACACACTGAGCACTTTCATATCACAGAGTGATTGATGTGCAATAAACACCACTGGCATACAGTACAGTCATCTTTATTTGAAACCTTCTTACTGAGTTCTCACCCAGGTTGGCACTGGTTATGAAATGCATAGAACACTGGCAGTTATTCAGGGCTCATAGAACCAGAGTTATATATAGAAATTATGCCCAGTTTTACTTCTCCTTCTCACCAAGGGTAATGAGAATCATCTGGATTCTCTACGCACAGTTCCTTGACAAACCAACACACTTTAGGATTAAATTCATTTAGGATCAATTCAGTTGTGTTATCTTGCCTCTAATGGACACATACACCTACACATCCTCTGTGAAAGTGATCTCTGATGAGGTACTATTTTCTAGTGGACCCCAATTACTTACAAAATCCTTGCATCTCCTTTGTAGATATGTAAAAATATATTTCATATGGTTTGATGAAAAATAATTTGAATCTCTGTCACTGCAAGTCAAGTACCATTTTACATTGCAACTGACAGACATAATACAACAAAAATGAAACACAGCAACAGAGATATTTGCAGGTGAAATATTTAAAAATCACATTTTATTAATTTTATATGATCACAGTAGCAAAAGGTCACTGCAGCTATTTCCCCCTTTGCCTATATGTACTAATCCAGTGAAAGACAGCAGAAATGGCTGATTAATCCCTGTTACGAATGTATGTAAGAGCCTGTCTATGTCTTTCTCTCTCTCAGATGACCGATCTACAGTGCTGTTGACAGATAATGATTTTGGGGAGACGTCTAAGCAGAAATCTTCCACAGTCACACACACGGTTCACTATCAGTCACTATCCCAGACAACTGGCCCACTCGTGGACGTCTCAGACGCTCGACCTGGTACAAGTAAGTAATGAAGCGTTACTGAAGTGATAAGACAAAGATGTATTAGAGTTTTTAGAAGCAAAGGGAAATAACACTCAACAAGTTCCATATAGATATGGAAAAAAATATAAAAAGAGGACATAAGGGTTAACAGTGTATTAGGTTCCAGCTTATATTGTATGTCAGTGTTAAGTGATTGTGGTTTCCTTTTACACGGTAAGGGAAATGTTATTGCTCATTAGCAAAAGCACCACAGACATCCAGTGGAGTTGAACTAATCAGAAGTGGTGAGGTCACACAATGTACCTGACACACACACACACACACACACACACAAATTGCAACCCTTCATGGTGGAGTAACTGATTTGATTAAACTCTCTAATGTTGACAACAAATCCCACAAGCTCACAATAGACTTTTAGAAGTACAGCTCGAGTAGAAACTTTGAGTCCACACAAGTAATATTTCTGCAGGTGTGATTTGTTCTTGTACCAATACCACGGGACATTAGATAAATACTCTAAGGCAGGGGATTATGAAGTCAATATAAAATGAGATGTTAATCAGTCATGTTGTTGATGTCACATAGATCCCACTGCCCGTCGCACAGCTAAAGCCGGTCCTGCAACACGGAGCCGCTACGCCAGCCAATGGACATTAAACAGACCTCATCAGCCCATGTCGTCACACACACTCACTACAGATTGGAGGCTGCCTACTCCACGTGCCACAGGCTCAGTGGACAAGGAAAGTGACAGCTACAGTGTTAGTCCCTCTCAGGACACAGGTAACAATAAAGCTATGATATTAAAGCAGACTGAAAATGTATTACAAAAACATTCCTGCGTCTTATATTTTTCCTCATATTGAACAATTACAATCACGATTTACGATTTTAACTTCAGCTATTTTAGGCTTTTTTTCTACTATTATTAATTCAATTCAGAAAACACTGCTCTCTTTAACAGATCTCTGAACTGAGAATGTTAGCATAACTTTAGCTAGAACAGGTGTGTGTACTCCATCCTACATCGTTCTGATTATGCTGTACATGGGATCTGATAATGCAATGCTCAATCCCAATAGTTTCATTGTGCATCTACTGAAGAAATTTAGATGCTGGACACCACTGGAAAGATTTGACATTAGAAAATGCTGAAGTTTTTGTTCTTCATTAACCATGTTAGACCACAGTACGGCCAAGTGTGAAGGCTGAAAAAGAGTCTTATTAAATGTGTGGTTTTGTGTGTGTGTGTGTGTGTGTGTGCAAATTCCCATACAGACCGTGCTCGGAGCAGCATGGTGTCCACAGAGAGTGCATCCTCTACGTACGAGGAACTCGCCCGAGCCTACGAGCATGCCAAGATGGAAGAGCAGCTGCGCCATGCCAAGTTCACCATCACAGAGTGCTTCATCTCTGACACATCCTCCGAGCAAATGACAGCTGGCACCAATGACTACACAGACAGTATGACATCCAGCACGCCCTCTGAGTCGGGCATCTGCCGCTTCACCGCCTCTCCACCAAAACCACAGGATGCCAGCCGGGTCATGAACATGGCCGTGCCCAAAGCACACAGACCTGGTGAGTTTGAAAACTTCAGAGATATGGCTGAAAGTATGTTCTTCATGATGATGTTTCTGTTCTGTAAAATCATACAGGCTTGAACAAGCAGATATGATGCTCACAGGACAAAGAAGGAAGGTACTGCATGATGCAGTACAATGTTCATTCATTCATCCTTAGTAACGGCCTGGTCAGGCTCACAGTGTATTACATTTTAGTAGTTTATTTTGGGAATAAGTTCATTAGATTAAGGTAAAAACCAAAAAAGCTCTAAATGGGATTAAAGAAACAATACCACACATGGCTACATAAGAACAGTTATGAACTCAAGTGACAGCTAATTAACTTTCAGAGCCAAAATTGCTACCATTGCTGATATTTATTCCTGTGACCTGTGGAACATACTGGTAGGTATAAGAGAGAATATTAAAACCACACTATTCTTTCTAGACCTGTAAATAGCTCAAGTTGTGGCACTTAACATACATTTCTTCTTTTTTTCCATGCCAGGCCATGTTAATGTAAGATGCACTAACCTTCTAGATTATGTTTCCTCTGTCTCTCAGCTGAATATCAGGTAACATGTGGCGCTGTACAGACTCACTTAATTCAGGGTCTGTTTAATTTAGTACCAGTTCTGTGGTTTGAATGAACATTAAATTATTTATCTCCTTCCCCCAGGCTGTTAAACTCACAAATTATAAAGAAGATGCAAAATCTTTTATATGTGTTTCAGAAGTACCTGAATTGTTTTAGTCTCTCATTTTGATCATTTCTGGATGGAATATATTTATGGATTAATGAAGTGATTTAACATGAAGCAGATCTGTCGCTCTGTGTTTGTTTCCTCATTGCCTCAGTGAACCCTGTCAGTCTTTGCCTACCCTCATGCCTGGGTGTATTGATTGCTCTGTTGTTGGTTCTCTGTGTTGACAAACACACACACACACACACACACACACACACACACACACACACTACTATGTCCATTGGTGTCTATAGCAGTGACATGGAGCACAGTGGCCCGGGTGTCGGATTCTTCTGTTATCCATCTCAGTTTAGGCTTCATTGTGAAATGCGTCACTGTGCACCGCGTGCTGAGGGTGAATAGAGGCCAGTGGTGCTCATTACTGCAAAAGGTTTTTGTCTGCTAGTACAAAATGGCAGTTTACTGTCACAATGGACTCATTGACTGTGAGATGGAATGAGCAGACAACCTTTATATGACTGACTGGTGTGACAAAACGCCGCCACTCCCTCACTTCCTGAAAGCAGAACAAAATACTCTTGCTATTATCAGCATACCTAAAGGACCAGGATTAAATCAGAGCTGAGAACAATTAATGCTTGAGATCACTAATATATAATAAATATTTCTGATATATATATATTCACAAACACTTCAACTAGCACTTCTTCATTATCTTTTGCATTTTAAAAAACAAAACAAAAAAAAAAAAAAAAAAAACACCTTTGACACTTTCATTGTAACTTTGAACAAATGTTTTAAACTCATGGTATCTTAAGTATGTAACTTAGTGAGCCAGCATTAATGTATTCAATGTTAGAGATTTAAGCACTTATGTACGTCGCTCTGGATAAGGGCGTCTGCCAAATGCTGTAAATGTAAATGTAAATGTAAATATATATAGCACCAAGATAATAATTATGAATCTTTCGTGTTTGAATACAAGCCTGAAATTTAGCTCATGAATTGAGTCCATAAAATCTGCGGCATTTCTCTCACATACTCCACTTTTATTGCATGTTAAAGCTGTGCTAAATAATTAGCTTTGAAAAAAAAACCTGTAAGAAAAATGTAGAATCATTGGTATAAAGTTTTATTAAGGCAATTTCCAATGGACATGGAAGATCCAATGAAGATCTTCAGGACAGAGGTTCTGGTTCTGGTTCCTTTTGTTTTAACTTTAAAAGAGAAAGAAAAGAGAAAAAAAAAAGTAAATAATCATTTAAAAATCTGTGTGCTGTAACAGGAAACAGATGAAGGACATGCTGTTATTGGAAAATACTCAACTTTGTGGTAGTGAGAGAGACTCTGCTTCTCAGTGGGACTCATCACACCAGCCATCACTAATTATTTCCTATAATAACAACAAGACCTGTTGTGTTTTATGGCTTACACAGTGACTACACTGTTATTGTATTATGTTAGAACTTAAGTTCTGTGCATGTGTAATATAAAATACTTAATAAAACTTAATTGGCCTTAAATAAGCTGATTATAAAATAAGATTATTTTTTTTTACTTCATAAAGTGAACCAGTTTTTAACATTTTCATTTTAAACTGTGTAGCTGTAACATTGTCGACTCAGTTGCTTTCAACAACTTATACAAAAGTACTGAATGGATTTTAAATAAAAATGGATTTAACAAAAAAAATTGATTCGGAAGTGTTTCCACTGAAATAACCATGAATCCTCTGTCCAGGGGGTGAACTGGTTCACCTACCCCCTTATCTGCGCATGGACTTCCTGTTGAATCGTGGAGCGGCTCATTCCGGCCGGGAAGCCACGGGTCAGACGTGTCTGGAGCCGCAGAGAAGTCGCACAGCAAAGTGGCCGGCCGTGTTAGCCCCAACACCCTCCGAGACGCCTTCCACTGCACCTGCCTCCTCCGGCCCACCCAGCAGGGAAGCGGTGCAGCAGTGGCAGCCAGGCTCAGCCTCCACACTGCCCCACCGCGAGCCAGGGGACCTCGCACAGGCTGCCAAACTCAGCAGCTCCCAGGAATCACTGTTAGACTCTAGAGGACACCTGAAACAGAGCAACAACCCATACGCAAAGTCCTACACGCTGGTATAACACAGGACTATAAAAATATGGACCACTGGGCACAGCAGTACACACACACACACACTCACACACACACACACTCTCACATGCACTCACACACGCACTCACACACGCACTCACACACACACTCACACGCACTCACACACACACGCACTCACACACACACTTACACACACGCACTCACACACACACGCACTCACACACGCACTCTCACACACGCACACTCACACACACACACGCACTCACTCACACACTTACACACACTTACACACACACACTCACACACACTCAAACACACATACACTCTTAAACACACGCTCAAACTCACCCTCACACTCACTCACACATGCACTCACTCTAAAAACACACACGCACACAAACTCACACACACACTTACACACACTCACATTTACTCACACACACACATTGACATACATTCACACACAAGCACACAAACATAAAAAAGCTCTGCTGCAAAGAAGAGCACTTTTCAGAGACATCGATGAGCCCTGTATATACATAATTCAGAATTCTAAAAAGGCTAAATTGATGTTCTTTGCATCTGTTTTCTCTTTTCGTTACGTATCAATCCCCTGATACACGCTTTTTTTCTTTTTGCACTCAGCTTTTCTCTCAGCTTCTTTTCTTTCTCATCTTTTGCTTTAGCTTGCATTTTGGAATCTATCATTATTTTAAAAAATTACACCATTATGAAGATTGCCAAAATTATTTATTTAAATTGACAGAGGTACTACTTTTGAATTTCTATCAAGGATAATTCTATAGTCATTATTATTATTATTATTATTATTATTATTATTATTATTATTATTATATAAAAATAGATGAAAAATATAAAAAAATAAAAAAGGGTAGTCAGAAGGGTGCGGAACACTCGCTGAAAAAAAAAGTGTTCCATTCTTTATTCATTCATTTTGTTCTTTGTTTTTTTTTTTTTTTAAATGTTGGGATGTAATCAATGACTGATTAGCTTTTTACCATGGCATCATGTTCAAAGATTACAAAGGAAACTGAGCGAATACAGCGAGAGAGCTAAGGACGGAGGACGTGTGTCCACTTTCTCTGACCTCGTCCGATCTTCGAGCTTTCCAAGGACTGCATGGGGACCTGAAACGCTGCATAAAGTGTCGACTCAAAAAAGAAAAAAAAATCAAAAAGACCTTTTAATTTGTCATACTAAGGAATTCTATAATAATGTTCATATAAATATAAAGAGATCACTTTTATTTGTGGATAATCCAGGGAAAATGGTTTGGTAAATAAAGTCCTTAGTCATGTTTGCACACATCTGGTTTGATTAGGCATCAAAATTGGGTTCACTTGTCTTTTATTTCTCTCCATCGTCACTTTGTTTGTGAAAGTGGTAAGAATTCTGCCTGCAACACCAGCAGTGCAAAAAAAAAGGTGAGATGGTGTCATTATGAATCCTGACTCTGTGTAGATGGACATTAGGGGTGTAATGATGCACAAAATTCAAATTTAATATGAAACGATGAGACACAGTGGTGTCTCAATAAGCTGAATTTCCTGAATATGTGCCTTAGGTTTTTATTTTCAATTGACTAAAAATTATTTATGCTAAAAGAAGAAGAATTGAACCGTAATCAAGGTGTTTGTGCGATGACGTCATAGCAGAAAAGCAAACAAAAGCTGCAGATTAGAATATAAGAGAATTTAAGGTGGATAATTAAACATCAGCTCTCTGGACAAGCCTCACTTGCCACTGACTTTAATGAGGTGTGTTGAGACACATGGCTCTTTATTTATTTATTTATTTATTTTTAATTCTCATTGTCACATGTAGTTCTCTGTAGCCCTAAACATGATTCCTGCGTTCTTCAGCTCTGAACTCCTCAATGCCAGCAGCGCTTCCTAAATTAAATCAGTGACCAAAGGCTGGTTGTGTTTCGAGTCCTAACCACTGATTAGATGTTTTGTGTTATTAGGAATGTTGGAACACTTTTTCCACCACTGAACTGAACAGAATGCTGAAATACAACAGACCCTAAAGATTGAAGGGAGCAGCATTTCTCGAGCTATTCTGTATTAGCTCATTAAAATCCAGTCCCTCTGGGATTTCACTGAAGGTTTTTTGTTATTGTATCCAACAGAATTCTTGCTTGATTTTGCTGTATTTTTTTCGCCATAAAATGATTTGAATTGGCAAAATTACAATTACAGGGTTCCTCTTTTAAACTCCTACCTGTCCGACACATGTAATGACTTTCTCTGATATCTGTTCTCATGTTGGAGACATGAATCAAAGAGCACTTTGGCTGAGTGTGTGTTCTGACACTGTCACACAACAAGGCCAAAATCTTCGGTAATTTAAAAAAATTGCAAACTCCTCTGAATATCACAGAGTTTACAGGATTGTGTTCATTTCTGCAATCAAATTATAAAATCCTGGAGGAACTGATCCCTGTAGCCTGAGTGTGGGTTTGATTAAAATGAAAGGTTTCACATATCACACATAAGTGATATTTTATATTTATATAAGTGACCATGTATTGTTCAATATGCAGACATATGAAATGAAGAAGTTCATTTTATATTATACGATATGATATGCAGTATCATTACACCTCTAACATTAAGAGTATAAAAATTAAAAAAGCAATATGAAGTCAATTTATTCACTAATCATTTCTTACTTCCTGAACATCTTAAAATACTAACTGATATGAATGTATTGAGTAATGCAGCGTGAAAAATAAATAAGAATAACATGATTGATAATAATGGGACAAACTAATTATATAGTCTCCAAATAATAATAATAATAATAATAATAATAATAATAATGTCTTTAAAGGACAATGAGAGTAACTGATGAAGGAAAATTGAGCGTCAGGTCATGAATGAGAAGCAGGATTATGTCAGTAATCTGGATGTTCTTGTGAAATATTTTAAAGAGGAATGATTGTTTAAGGTACAGACAGATACACTGGAATTATTTGTCATTTTGCCTCCTTGAAATTTTGTTTTTTATAATAAATAAATTAATAAACTAGACTTTTTTACAATGTAGATAAAATATACTTACACTGTAGTGCTGAAGTTTTATATACTATGAAGAGAATAAATTGGTACTACAATTTATATATCCTAATTATAATATTCATATGTTATTTAGCCACAATGATATTTATGATAGAATTTAATTTCTCAGAGACACCAACATGAAACATCAGAACACATTAAACACATTGTTTCGGTCATTTTGTCATTTTTGTAAAGCTATCCATGTGTTCTTTAAAAAATTATAATATCAAGTTAAACACTGCTCTATAGTTATGCATGATATAACTTATATTTATAGATACAAAAATATTGTACAACCCCCCAATATTGATCTTTATTACCCAGATAAATGAGTGAGAGTTGGACAACAGACAAAAGACTGAGTTGATATTGAATTGAATTGATATCATGAGAGACTTGAATGACTATAGATTCAAGATATAAAAGTTTATTGTCCTTTGTACAGGAATCCATCTGTAATAGCAGCCTGTGATGTAAATTTTAAGGACATAAGGAAAGAAAAAAGATGTAAATTACATATTACTATGTAATATAAAATTACTATTAGTCCAAATGCAAGAAAAAACAATGTGAAGGTATGAAGTCCTACAGAGGTGGACTGGGTCCATGTTGTTATTCACATGTCTAAAGGGGTGTATGTGTGCACTGACATATGCAAAGGTATATGTAGTCTCGGGTATTATTTGATATATGGGATGAACGGTGTGTTGAAATCTGGATTAAAAAGCTAATAAATATTTCATAGAATGCTGTCCTTAGCTATTGCTCTAATAAAAGCCATCTACTAAACAGGAATTCTAAATATGATGGTTCTGCTCTGCTTATAGCTGGATGTGGTATTCAATATATGTACAGGAATAAAACCAGGAAATCATTCTGGAAATAAATGGAGAAAAATAATTATTGTACTAAGTCAGACAGATATAATTAGATCGTGCTGCCTTGCCAACACAGGAGAAAGAGCAAAAAGAAAAATATTTGACTGTGTAGAGCAGCTAGATGATGTCCTTTCATTCAGATGTTCATTCTGAGGCTCACCTAAACTGGACAGGTTAACTTTGGTGACCAGTGATTTTTATATCTCATCTGATATTCAGTATTTATTTTTAATTTTTTTACAAAACACCGAACCTTATCCAAATACATTTAAGTGGTTTAGGTCCAGCTGTGGGGGGTCACGGTGGCTTAGTGGTTAGCACGTTCGCCTCACACCTCCAGGGTCGGGGGTTTGATTCTTGTGTGTGTGGAGTTTGCATGTTCTCCCCGTGCCTCGGGGGTTTCCTCCGGGTACTCCGGTTTCCTCCCCCGGTCCCAAGACATGCATGGTAGGTTGATTGGCAATTTTTCTCTGGAAAATTGTACGTAGTGTGTGTGTGAGTGAATGAGAGTGTGTGTGTGCCCTGCGATGGGTTGGCACTCCGTCCAGGGTGTATCCTGCCTTGATGCCCGATGACGCCTGAGACGCGGCACAGGCTCCCCGTGATCCGAGGTAGTTCGGATAAGCGGTAGAAAATGAGTGAGAGTGAGTGAGGTCCAGCTGTAAGCATGTGGAGGCTCATGCCAGAACATGGTTTTGGGTGAAGTGTATACTCTAAATTGCGAATGAATGTTGAGTTTCTGTGTGCATAGTGTGGGGTGTAAAAATTTGTGTCCTATCCAGGTTGTATATTCCAGAATGTTCCCAGAAAAAGCTTCAGCCCTAATACTGATGAAGTGGTAAATGAAGCCAGGGTGTTTTTCCTAAAGCTTGAGTTACAGTGTTTGATAAATTAAAGAAGATAAAAGGGATTATGGAATTGGCCGTCGAACATTTGATGGCTTCTGTAAGTAGGAATTTATGTTAAAACTAGAATGAATTCAGAAATTTTGCTCATACATATAAGTTGCTTAAAATCTCCTGGTTATACAATTGCACTTGACAGTAGTGTAGAGTTATAGAAAGGAAATTATTACAATTATTTTGAAAATTTTTATGTTTCCTTTTGAGTCTGACTCCTCTCAAGGTTCTTCCTTGTCTCCGTCATCCCTGGTTTGATCTTTAGGGATAACTATACATTGCAAAGTGCTATATAAATAAAATTGAACCAAATTGAAAAAACACAGAGATTCAAGAGACTCAAGGATATTTATTAATAGGTTCACCCATAATCCTGAAAAGCACTGGATTACACAAAGAAACAAAATACAAAAATATTCCTTGGTTTATCCAAGTGCTGGTTTTAGCAAACAGAATAAGAACAATGTCACCTGTTCTAGCGATCCAGTTAAAGCTGACTCAAGATTAACTGATTAGCTTAAAAATGAGACATGCATTGCACAATGGAGTCATAAACTTAAGTTAAATTAAATAGATCTGAACAGCAGATTGGGACATTTAATAGAATGCATTTTTATGTTTATTAAGATTTGAACCAGAATGCATGATTACTGTATTAACCATTTAATTTGTCCATATAGTATGAAAATGTGTTCTGCACTCAAGCTTTTTAAAAAGCCTCTGTCGTGCAATATATCATGAACATGAACAAAAATCTTCTGTTTGAATTATTATTATTATTATTATTATTATTATTATTATTATTATTATTATTATTTTAATAATCACTCAAATATGCCACAGTATTGAGATAATAGTGAGTGAGAAAAGTCACCATAACCAAGTGAAAATGAAATCACTCGTTTTTGTTAAAATTACACAGAATTTTCAGCTTGTTGGAACAAGTGACTACAAGAAACTTCTCAACACAGATAACAGACTTTTTTTATACATTAGTTGCCAATAAATTGCATAATAGACTTTCCCGAAGGTTGAAGTGTTGTGTCTTTACTCCAGCTCCGCCTCACTCCTTGAGTCCATATTGATTGAAATTCTTTCACATGCAGCATCACTCCACACCTCTCTGGTGGGTCTATCAGGAGAGGTTCCCTCTGAAACCACTAGGACTTTTCGTCATTCTTCTTCTTCTGGAACTTCCGGAACTGTGATTGGATGGCGACAGCTGCCTTTTCTGTTTCAGGGGCATCCATGTCGATGTCAAAGTCCTCTGGAACATCCTTCTTAGACGGATCTGTAGATGGAGCAGATATATAATTGAGATATTTATTATTTATTTGCAAGTATTCACATTTTAAATCTGTATCTACAAGATATTGTTTCAAATAAAATGTGGTCATTTCCAGTCAATAAACTATGTAACCGCTCGACTAGTCAAAAACATGTTTTTAGCATTTTATTTTTAAAGCTGAAGAAGGAAATATATTTCTATATATATTAATACACTGCATGTCCTTTACAGTCCAGCTGAGCAGATCCTAAAACAACTGATTATTTAATGTTTCATCAACGGATCATTTAGCATATGTCTTTTAGAACAGCTAAATGAGGACCGTATGCTGAGTAGAGCACACGTTTTTTAGAAATCACATTATCATAATAATGTGCTAAAGTAATGAGAAAAAATATTAAGCTGATACCAAATTTTACAATACAAATCATTCATTCATCTTCTACCGCTTATCCGAACTACCTCGGGTCACGGGGAGCCTGTGCCTATCTCAGGCATCATCGGGCATCAAGGCAGGATACACCCTGGACGGAGTGCCAACCCATCGCAGGGCACACACACACACACACTCATTCACTCACGCAATCACACACTAGGGACAATTTTCCAGAGATGCCAATCAACCTACCATGCATGTCTTTGGACCGGGGGAGGAAACCGGAGTACCCGGAGGAAACCCCCAAGGCACGGGGAGAACATGCAAACTCCACACACACAAGGTGGAAGCGGGAATCGAACCCCGACCCTGGAGGTGTGAGGCGAACGTGCTAACCACTAAGCCACCGTGCCCCCAATACAAATCATTGTTGAGTTAATAATCAGTGTGAATAAATCAATACCAAACAACACTATCACAAGCAAAAATCTGTCTTAAATAAAGAATATAAAAAACTGGATGAAGTTAAAATGAAGTGTTGAAGTCTAGATATTCCAGGATGTCAATGTCAGTGGCTCTAGATGTCAGATCACACTCCACATTTATGTGTTGCTTTTATCTACTTTACATCTGCAAATATATTCAAGTAGACATGCTGAATTTATAGCCATCATGAGATGCATCAGATCTACTGATCTAGATGATCATCAGAATCACACATGACCCATCCTGTACAGCCTGCACCTTCACACACAGAACAGTATCACATATATATCACATCTCCACAATGATATTTGCTGTAGAGCTTTAATTATTTAATGTAAAACATCCCACTGTCTGAGACAGAAGATGGAGATGAAGTGCATATCACATCGACAAGAAGACAAGAGTCTCAGGAAGACAGGACTAGAGCATCCAGTAACAATTCATGTTTGACATGACAGTTAAATGGAGCATTACTCTTTAACACACTATTGCCCTGTACTCAATATATTAATATGCAGAGGTTGAAGTAAAAACTAAAGAATTATTTTATTACTGTACTTAAAACCCTTTTTATTCACTACATTTTCAAACAGCATTACATTCATTTATAACTGCATACAATTGAGGTATAAAGTTTAAATAGCTGATTTAGTAAATCAGGAATAAACTGATTTCTAATTGTTTATTTTAAAATGCACTTTGACGTCCTAATGCAATGCCTTAAGATGAATTTTTGGCCTTGTTTTAAAGCTCTAACACTGTTTACTAGAGGACAAAATAATGGACCTGCATCTGTTTTGGTATGAGTTCAGGTACATGAACTTCTTTATCATGTCACAGTCCAAAGTGAAGATTAATATCTTATATGAAAGTAGACACTCAAGCCTAAAATTTAGGAAATTGATTTTTTTTCATGGAATGTTTTTTTGTTTTTCTTCCCAGCCTTGCAAGGGCAATTCATGCATAGAAAAGTTCCATGAAAAACAGACATGGTTAGATTCTTTTCACACAAATGTTTAGATATTCAAAGTAAGCATTTCTGCGCACTGAGATGCCCCAAGTGCCTGAAGGTGTTATCTTCAACCAGTAAAATTCTGACTACGGTTATTCCAACAGAAAGCCAAGAGTGTGAGATTAAAAACCAACAATCGGTGGAACTGCAGTACTTTTGCCCCATATGGCTCTTTTTCTTATGTTTCATCTGTGTTTGTCCAAGTTAATGAATCTATCAAACTTGTCTTTACTAGTTCACAGTTCACTCTCCTCTGAACTATGAGAATAAACACAAAGCAGAAATTGGAGTATGCTGCCCAGCAGCACAGATTGTACTTCAGTGCTTGATCTAGCTTTAATCATTATAAATGCACTCATCTAGTAGAAGAATGATGCTTAGTTATAAAACCATATTTATATATTTCAATTCTCACATTATACTTAGATCTGTCAGAATTTTGGAATTTGCTGTGCACAATCTTAACCCCTAACACTAACCTCTAACCCTAACCCCAACCCCAACACTACCCCTAACCCTAACCCCAACACTAACCCTAACACTACCCTTAACCCTAACCAATGTTTTCCTTCAGCTGCTCAACTCATGACGTGCATATTAAAGGAACAGGAATAAGGCTCACGTCAGGTAAAGAATATTGCGGTTGTGCTGCCGGAACACATGCTGGACAATTCATGGAGTGATGTGGTGTGAATCTATATCTGTATGTGTAGCGTAATAAAGACTGCTGTTACTGATATATTATTTCCAGACATACTGAAGCCAGTCGTGTCTTATCAGTGTGTCCGTAATCCTCCTGTTCTGTTCTGAAATGAACAACTACTATTCTGATGACTGAAACACTTTGATATCTGACTCAATTTGACTAAATTTAATTTGTTTTTTAGTTTTTTTATTTTATATTTGTATTTTATTCATGCATTTTGTGTTTATTTACCTTGACCACCAGACGTTTTGCTGTTTCCACCAACTGCTGCAGATCCTTTAGTCTGCAAAAAAGAAAATGTGCTGTTGAAGTTTTTTTTTTTCATTCAGTCATTCGGTTCTTACAGTCAGTCTTACAATATAAAGATATTACAATAAACATTCATATACATTTACATAAAAATGATACTACAGTTATTATTTTGTACAGAAATATAAGTTATTTTGTTGACCGGTCTGTTTTCATGGGACACTGCAATGAGATTCTGTGGCACACCTTAATTTAGACAAATTAGACTCGGTTTAAATTTGCATAGAAAAGCCCCAGGGAGGCAGAACATTTTAATTCAGACACACAGGAATACTAACATGCTACAGATTAACAGAGAACAGACATTTATGTATATTGATTTTACTTGGGTTTTTTTTTTTTCATTTTGCAAAGTCTCCTCACCACAACATAACACGGATGGAGGAACCAGCAGGTCTTTTCATCACAGTGAGCAATAACACTCTGAAAGGAAAGTGCTACAGTATCTGGCTTCCTGTGAATGTCTGAGCTTACAGATGATTAACTAGTGTCAGTGTGACTGAAAGGGAAAAGAGACAGTAATGCCGTCCTTCCTATTCTGAGACTCAGTTCTGCTCCCACGCATTCCTGTGGCACTGCTGGCATTTGAACTACCATCTCCTGAAGATAATGTTAGGATTTTAGCCTGTGTGTCTTATTTATTTGCAAATAAAAAAAAAAAAATTTTGACACGCAATTAATGTCTTTACCCAAGTTACTTTTAATCAAATCAACAAGTGCAAAACCCAGCTGTGCAAATCAAGGATATGAAGATATAATAAGTAATGCATTATAAAATAAATGTTTATTTATTATGTGGGTTCACACTAACATATGAGTTGTGCATTGAAAAAGGCTGAATCCTTCAGCTAGAGAACTAGATGCTACTAACCCTGAACAATTAATGTTGAAGTTCATCATGTGGAATCCTACACACACCAGTGAGCTCTGCTGGATTCATGCAACGTGTAATGCTTACAGTCTTCCCATAAAGATTTCATTATCATCTGGGAACTCTAGTTTCTCAGGACTCGTGTTCTCAGGGAGAGAGATGTAGCATACTCTGTTTTCTCTATTCTCTATTTACTCTATTTTCTCTAATAATCACAGCGTTGCAGGCCATGAGTATGAAGTGGTGGGTAACTCTGTGTGTGAGACCCTGACGGTTCCCTGACATTGCATGAGCAGCAAAGGTTTGAAAAGATGTGCTTGTGAGGAACTGGACTTCCTCATGTTGGAGGATAGACAAAGAATGGAATACAGTAAAATTTTCACTATTCACTACACACAAATAAAAAACAAAATAAAAAAATAATAAAAAAGCTCACAAAATTCATCCTGGACTCATAAAATAAAGATGTCTTCAGAGTGCTCAATTTATTATGTAGTGAAATTACATGGTGTGAAAAGGAGTGCAGTTCTGTCTTATATACAGTAGCAGTGCAATAAAAGCAGATTAAATGTATTGGTCCAAATCCAATATTGTTTTATTGCTTTTAAAGCTAAATATTTTATTAGAAACATAAAAATAATGCAATCGACACAATAAAAATATTTATAAGCATGTCAAAAAATGAGTCCTGTTTGGGAATTTCAACAGGGTTTTGTTGTTGTTGTTGTTGTTGCTGTTGTTTACATGTTCATTATATGTTACATCATCTCATTATTCCATGCCTGAAATTTTCTGTTATTACCCTCCAAAAATACAGCTGTAAATTAATTTTATTGATTTTAATCTAGAGATAAGATTGAGAGAGAGAGAGAGAGAGAGAGAGAGAGAGTGAGAGCAAGAGAGAGAGAGAGAGACCGAGACAGAGAGAAAGAAAGAGAGAGAGAGAGTGAGGGCTCAAAAATTGATTGCCTGTGCTTTAGTAGCTGAAGAAAAAGAAGCAATACATCATGAGGCACAATTTATTCTCATTGCGCTCTCTCAGTCCAGATCACATACTGTAGTGTGTGTGTGTGTGTGTTTGGGGGGGTGGGGGGTGTAATGTGATTTACATGACACATTTCACTGTGTGTCTGAATAACTTGAGTTCAGAATTTAAAAGCCTCAGAAATCTAATATATATGTAAGTAAAATAATGTCTGAGGACTGAAAGTCTATTTTATGCTCATTTTTGTCTTTGGCAAAAGCAAATAGTCTCAGGGAGATTTTCCTTGTGATCATTTTGCCCATTAGACATAAATGAAATTAAAAAAAGTCGTTTATATCCTGATTTACATATTTACATATTTCTGTAAAGCTGCTTTGTGACAATGTCTATTGTTGTAGGTGCAATATAAATAACATTGAATTGAATTGAATGGATTTGAAAGGCATTGTGGGCATTTTGGAGATTAGCTCTGACATAAAACCTTAAGCAGTAAAGATTTTATAAACCCAAAAATCTTGTGCTTTATTTTTTTCCAGATTCATCACTGACAGCTTCATCAGTAAGCACATGACAAAATGTCCAACGTTCTAGGAGAAGACACTCAGTGCCTCTGAGACAAACACCATTAGAGAACAGTTTAACAACCTTTAAATATCTAAGGGGGAAAAACACTTTAATCAAATACCCAACACACAGGATGACCCATTAGTCCTTTACTGGATGCTCTTCTTATCAGTGTTCAATTTATAAAAATTTGTCTGCACTTTCAATACTAGACACTTTATAGAAACGACTTAGATCTTTAATGAGTAAGGCAGATATGGCAAGAAAAAACTCCCTGAGACATCATGAATAAGAAACCTTGAGAACAAAAAGGGTTCCTCTGGGGCTCTAAAGTCATTTCAGTGCCAGTAATTTACTGTTGGTTTAGAGTGTGTGAAATTATTGGCACCAGTCTGGTCTCCCCGAGCACAGACACATGGATAATGATAGGTTCATAAAATACATTCAGCTGAAATGAAGTGAGATTCACCTAATAGAAGGTTATGTTGTACCACCGAATAAACTAATAGATCTGTGCACACACACACTGACAAGATGCTGAGACGAGGCTCACTGTGAGCTGCAACTATAGATTTTTTCAACAAAACAAAATGTGCTGTGCATTATAATTCAAGGCAGTAAAATATCTTTATTTACTTGTACGATACCATTTCATTGCCTTAAAGTCATTATATGAATGTGTCCAGAACTGTGCCTTCACTCAGCACCATAGATCCAATATTTAAAAGCATAGAAAGCTCTTACTGTATCCCTTCTTTATTAATAAACTACAATATTAACGCATCACAAATGGAGTATATCTCTATATTACATGTTTAGATTGAAAATGTTTGTGGCTTATTACTAGATCAAGAGGAGCATACATTTATTTTTAAGACTTACAGTAAGTCATTTCTTTTACCTATTTGTCTTAGTTGATTTACAGTAATTTGATTAACAATACGTTAGTGATGTAGGCTTCATACAGTAGTGAACTGGAATCAAGACTATAAAACAGTTCAACTTAGGAAAATATATTATTGTGTCATCTGACACCAGTATTTATATGATTTAGAGCTTTGTGATGTGATTGAAATGTGACTGCTTATTCTGTCCAGGGTTGAGCTATTAATTATGCAACCAATTCTACATTTACGATTGCATTTCTAAAAAAGAAAGAAAGAAAGAAAGAAAGTTATGCTCCAATGTCAATTTGCAATGTACTTTGAACAATATATGATTTAAAAATCTTTTCTGGATATTTGTTAAATAAATAAATAAATAAATAAATAAATAAATAAATGGTCAGCACAAAACAACATGATTTCTTCGTTACTCAGTAATCTTTGATTTATATTTATTTTATTTATTTGTTTTGCCTAAATAGTTTAAAGCTATCATTTCCATTGTAAATCTGGACATAGAGCACCTTTTAGATTATTTTTAGTGTAAAGACACACATAAACCTTTCTAGGGTTAAAAGATTCTAAAGGTGAAAAGGTTTAGCCAAAGGACACCTTACAGAAGGAATGGACATACCTTCATGGACATGAAGACTATGGACATACATGTATGATTATCTATTGATAATATAATTATATCATTATAATTCTGATCATAAAATGATATCCTAATCCAATATCTGGTTTTAAAACCTTGCTACACAAAAAATAAAAAGCATCAATAATCGTTTGAGGTTTAATATAACTGACATCAACTCCAAGCAGAGCCGTGAACCTACCTCACTCATCCTGAAGCACTGATCTTCTGTACGGATTTTCTCTCCTGCACCGACTGCAGTATCCTACGTCTTTCCCTACTGTGTGTGTGAGAATAAACAGGGAGCTTTATAAAGTATTAAAGCCTTCTGTCCTGTCATCATGTTTCACCCAAACCAATAAGAGCTCCTTCAGCAAATTTGCATCACAGACACCGCCTACACCTTTACTACTGGCTGGTTCCCAGAAGGCACACTTTATACTATATACTGTACCTGTCTATAATAAATACTGTACCTGTCTATACTGTACCTGTCTATACTATATACTGTACCTGTCTATACTGTACCTATCTATACTATATACTGTACCTGTTTATACTATATACTGTACCTGTCTATACTATACTATTCCCCTGATGTTATTTGCAGTATATAACAATTATTATCTAGTCTACATGTCAGTTACATTCACCTTAAAGCTTTTTCCTGTTACTTAATTCTTTTGGAGAGACTTTTATATATAGAAAAACTGTATTGGTTTTAGTTATAAATGAATGTATAGAAAACATTATAAAACAAAATTTAAAGGCAATTAACCCCTAGCCTTAATCAGAGAATTATGGTGCGGTATAAATACATTATAAATACATAAATACATCATTTGGTAGTTAAAATATATTCAAATCAATTCCTTATTTTAATTCTATTTTATATGTATAGTGTTTTTAACAATGTTCATTGTCTCAAAGAAGCTTTACAAGAATATATAAAAACTGAAAAAATCAACTGTGATGATTAAAATTGTTATTTATATTTATCCCTAATGTTCAAGCCAGAGGCATTGATGGCAAGGAAACACTCTGAGAAATAATATGAAAGAAACATCAGTCAGAATCATGTTAAGAGAACAAATACTTAATAATAACTCTTCAGCTGCATGAACACATTAAATTAAATAAAATGGAATTAAAATGAAGGGAAATTGAAAGATGCAGACATCTTTAGAGAGATTGACATCAGTAGACCACTTGACACAGGCAACATAAAACCTTTAGTAAAGTGAGTGTCAAAGGAAAGCGAACACTGGGCTGAAGAGAAAACATACAGCAGGGTCAAGTAACAGCCTTCTCATATCACAGACACTCTACTGGAGGTTTGTCTAATTTATTCATCAGCTGCCAATTTGATAGAAGATGTACTGAAAAAGAAATTGCTGTACTGCGATGACTAAAGGGAAATTAGAGAGAAGTATACCGTAAGTGGTTTACTGTCTGATCTGCTTCTGGGACAAATGTTATGACATGTAATTGGGATTAAAAGGAAAAATGGCACAGAAACAAAATGACAATAGGTATAAAAAACAGAAAAAGTAACCTAAAGGATTAAAGCTCTATTTGGTATTCCGCAAGAACCTTTTACATATTTGTGAAGTTTTTTTTTATTTAACTTTCTTTTATAAGAAGCAGCTTATAAAATACTAATCAAATATTAAATATTATATTTTCTCAGCTCTGAGAAAATTTCTGGCTACAAGAAAATAAGAGGTTCATGTTGATGAGCTTGTTCTAATAATAAGACACACAACACTAAACAATGCTGTAGGTGTAGGTTCAGCATCTCCATTCAGCACCTACATCTTTTTACTAACTTTGAATTGTGTTTACAGCATTTTACTGTACCGAGAAGATGTTGTTCAGGTTGCTAACCCTACCTGCTCCATTTGCTGTCTCAATAGGCCATCTCTAGTCTTCAGATGTTTTCATGGTAGTCAGCTCATCTATTCCTAACTGATCCAGATGGTTTTGAACACTTATTGCAGTGAACCTAGAGACATTATCAGTGATGTGGTTTATGAAGAATAAAACTCTTATTTTAACACAGAATGTGATGTCTACCCGAGAACAACAGCACTGAAGAGGTTGTGTATATGTAGTAATGTAATCAATGTATAATATATATACACTCACCAGCCACTTTATTAGGTACACCTGTCCAACTGCTTGTTTACGCAAATTTCTAATCAGCCAATCACATGGCAGCAACTCAATGCATTTAGGCATGTAGACATGGTCAAGACGATCTGCTGCAGTTCAAACCGAGCGTCAGAATGGGGAAGAAAGGTGATTTAAGTGACTTTGAAAGTGGCATGGTTGTTGGTGCCAGATGGGCTGGTCTGAGTATTTCAGAAACTGCTGATCTAATGGGATTTTCATGCACAACCATATCTAGGGTTTACAGAGAATGGTCTGAAAAAGAGAAAATATCCAGTGAGCGGCAGTTCTGTGGGTGCAAATGCCTTGTTGATGCCAGAGGTCAGAGGAGAATGGCCAGACTGGTTTGAGCTGATAGAAAGGCAACAGTAACTCAAATAACCACTCGTTACAACCGAGGTATGCAGAAGAGCATCTCTGAACGCACAACACATCGAACCTTGAGGCGGATGGGCTACAGCAGCAGAAGACCACACCGGTACTAGTAAGGTGTACCTAATAAAGTGGCCAGTGAGTGTATATATATATATATATATATATATATATATATATATATATATATATATATATATATATATATATATATATATATATATATACACACACAGAAAACAGAAGGACATTAATGCATCATGTGCCCCATTATAATAACATTACATAACATCTTTACCATAATAAAGAACACTCCAAAATGAAGAAAAGATTTAGAACAGAGTAATCTATCAGTCTTGAAGGTAATTAAAAGATAATCTTAAGCCTCCAAGCCTCATCATGGCAGCCCTTGTGGATGTTCTGTAGTGCTTTTAAAACATATGATGTTTTTAATTTCTATGATATAGCAATATAATATAATTTACTGTCATTCTAAATTGCTGTAAGAATGAATGAGTGTACATAGTGAGAGACAAAGACAGACACATTAAACTGTCATTAAGACTAATAGTCTCTGAAAGAAATTCTTCTTGACTGTATAAACTTATTGCTGCTTAGATGCTTTACAGACATGGTGCTGCTCCAAAAGCCAAAGTCAGCACTTTAAAAGCCTTATTGCTGACAGCTCATGTGCCAGAGTGTGCTGTTTGTGATGCACAGTGTGTGGCAGTGATGAGTGGCTCTGTATATCATTGATCTTTCACACTATATTGTTAAGGCAATGGTGCAGTGTTTAGGGAATACCACAGAAAATCTAGTGGAAAAAAGTGAAAAAAGATTTCACTCAGAAATATTTCGTTTGTACAATATACGGACAGGTTTGTAGACACTCCACCATAAAGCTTTGACCATCCGGTTCCAGATTTAGTCCTGCTTTGCTGTTATAATAACCAATTCTTTTGGAAATAATTTAATTGTGGCTGTTCATTCAGCCTCAAGAGCATTATAGAGGTCAGGAATTCATCAAGACCTAGTGCACAGTCAGGATTCAATTTCATCCCAAAGGTTCTCAGTGGGGTTGAGGTCAGAGCTCCGTGAACCACATGAGTTCTTCTACACAAAGCCTGAAGAACATCATGTCATTGTGGACCAGAGGCATTGTCATGCTAGAACAGCTTTGGGCCATTTAATTCTATTGAAGGGAATTGTACTATTACAGCATACAAAGACATCTTGTTATACTTTCTATCTTTGAGGAAACCGATATGAGGCAGAACCACACAGGGTCAGATGGTCATATAGTAAATATGAGCTTAATGAGTTTTTTTACTTATGCATTTAAAAAAAAATACAGCTCAATTTTTAACATCCACATTGCGCCTTTGCTGTTAATAAATAACTTCAACCGGATGATATTTTACTTTTATGGAACCAAGATCAATACAAACACTAAAATAACTGCATGACGAAGTGCGGCTTGGGCTGATTTCTAGTTTCTGATTTCTAAAACAATAGATTCATGCAGCATTTTGTTGACATGTCAGGTTTTAAATAGTAAAACTTTTACTATTACTAAAAGTTTTCATGTGCATTTAGGTGCAATTGTTTCAATCTGCTTCACTGGACACATCCATAAGAATGGCTTCAGAAATAATTAAATAGACAAATCAATCAGGAACAGACAGCAGCAGGTTAAATGAAAGAGCTGGCTTTAGCTTTTCTCTTTAATATGGTGTTAAAAACATAGAATGGTTATTGACCTAAAACTAAAACTACATCTATAGAATATAATGATAATCAGGAGTTACCCACAGGTTCACTCAGGTCCTGGTAAACGAGAGCTTTTTTCTTTGCCCCCTCACATATGACTCGCTCATTAGGGATCTAAATTTACGTTGATCTAAATTTATGTTGATTTCTATAAAGTTACAATTTATATTTCAAATTCAACTGAATTCTTTAAACAAGACATGTTTTGTAAAGTAGAGCAGAGGAGAAAATTCTGAAGAAATTTGAGTTCATTACCTTTTTGCAGTCAGGAATTGGGTGTAACAGACACTACAGAGTGGTGAATAATGAGTGGATCTGTATTCAGTAACATTTATAAACCTGACAGAGGCTGATTAGAAAGCTGTTCCTCATGTCAGGGCCATCTGGCTCTAACGAAGAAGAGATGAGATCTTAATAACAAGTGTCCTGACACAATTTCAGATACACTGTTTGTGTCCTCACCAAACAGAAATCAAGAAGCTTCATAAATCCCAACAGCTATACATAATCATATAAATCACATGCAAAGAGCAGAGGTGACAATGACAAGGAAATTTCACTGAGACGACGTTATGAAGACAGGAGTGCAGACTCACATGAACCCGTCCTCTTCTGGGTGACTGGGAGAATAAATCATTACACAACGAAACGGTATCAGATGCATGATACTAGTTAGTTCCTGAAAGATCTTCAATATTGCTAGTTTTGAATTCATTGCTATTCATTAGCATTAATTACAGCACTGCATTAATGTTAATAAACAGTTTCCAAAAGAGAAGGTTAAGTTGTGATTGGTTTTCTCAGTCTGCTAATCAATCCAGTAATGTCTTAGATGGTAAATATAAATCTGTATGTATAAAATTACATTTATGTATTTTTGTGTAATGTCACATAACCAACAGACAGTAAAAGAAAATCAAAGTAAAAAAATATATTATTTCGGGGCAAACTATGGCTTTGGTGACATTTTAAACCACTTTAATACACTTTATATTTTAAAAGACCAGATTTTAACAAGGGGCACGGTGGTTTAGTGGTTACCACGTTTGCCTCACACCTCCAGGGTTGGGGGTTTGATTCCCACCTTCTACCCGTGCCTCGGGGGTTTCCTCCCCCGGTCCAAAGACATGCATGGTAGGTTGATTGGCATCTCTGGAAAATTGTCCATAGTGTGTGATTGCGTGAGTGAATGAGAGAGTGTGTGTGCCCTGTGATGGGTTGGCACTCCGTCCAGGGTATATCCTGCCTGGATGCCCGATGACGCCTGAGCACAGGCTCCCTGCGACCCGAGGTAGTTCGGATAAGCGGTAGAAAATGAGTGAGAGAGAGTGAGATTTTAACAAATGTGTGCACTTAATAAAGCTCTAAGCTCACATCCAGCTGCTAGTTGTGCAAGATGAGAGATCAGGTTCGAATGACTCAACACCACTGTGTAAACACTTAAATGAAATGAGCAAGTTTATTCTTCTGATGACCAATCAGTGATCATCATTATTCCCACTGACCAATCAATGGTCATCATCTTCAGAAAATTTTCCTTTTGATTGTAGTTGTCAAATTAATATGTAAAGTAGTCCATGACACCATCTGATGAATGTCAGCCATGTTTTGAGGTGTTTTTGCTGCTTTCCTCAGACAAATGTTGCTAACACTCCTGTACAGTGGAACTGAAGGACATCCAGCTCACAATATGATGAGTCAAACACATAAACCTCTAAACTTTATAACAATACATTACAATATTTCATGAATGATGGTCAAACTTCAGTCTCATGGTACGATTTCTACAGCTAGTCTGAAAGTGTAATGGATTTGGGGCTGCTCAAGTCAACACTTAATCTAAACGATCTATGGCTTGAAAAGCTTTGTGAGCAAAAAGAAGCTGACGCACATTTAACCTGCTCTGATTTACACCGCAGGCCTTTTGCCTTGAGCAGAGAAAACTGATGAGCAGGGTACAATCCTGTGCAGTGTATATCTTCAGTGTAGTTTATTTTGCTGTCTTTCTGGTGATCACATACCCCTACAGTGAAGTGGGTTCAGGACTCAACACATCCTGAGAGAATGACTGGCTCATTCTACTGTTGTTACAGCAGCAATACTTTGAACTAGTCTACAGAATGTAGAACTTTCATGACAAATAACATGTCTACAAAACGTAAAAAAAAAAAAAAAATGCCCGTTTGGAACTCAGTATTTACTATTGTGTGTCACACAAAGCCACTGTAGGTATCTGTAACTTATCTGGATTTGGATTTGGGTGTAGCCTAAACCAGAAGGGGTGTGTTGTTGTTATTGTTGTTCTTCTTCTTCTTCTTCTTCTTTTCTGTTTCATTCCTTCTGATCCTTGTCCTCTGAACATCTCTATTCTCAATCAGAATTCTTTAAACAAAAAACGACTCTTATTTGAATTTGTACCTTTTAAACAGCATCATGTTTTTGTCTATATTATTGGTAAAGTTGTGCTGATGTGCGAGACATAGCTGTGTGTAGTTAGCTACACATACAGACTACATCAAATATGATAAAACATGACACCAATGTTTAATGATGTATTTTAGTAATTGAATGTTTTATGCACATAGTTGCTGAGATGGTTTTTGCAATTAACTTTAAATATTTCAAAGCTTTGTGTCTGTTATAAATGTGTATAAAAAGTCATGTTTTAAAAAATAACAATGGGTCCTTAACACGTGCTCATTGTTCTGTCTATAAAATATTTGCCTGGTTTGTTGTTTAGCA
Source organism: Tachysurus vachellii (assembly GCF_030014155.1). Lineage (NCBI taxonomy): Eukaryota > Metazoa > Chordata > Actinopteri > Siluriformes > Bagridae > Tachysurus > Tachysurus vachellii. The sequence continues at coordinate 18,548,133 of NC_083460.1, forward strand.
ACCAGAGATTGCTAATTCATATTTTATTGCATGGCATAAGAATTGTTTATAGTGAATATTTTTAATGATGAATTACATTATTTATTAAAGGCTGTTTTTTTTTTTATTCGTATTACTTTTGGCACCATTTAATGAACACACGTGTAAATTTCAGGAAATGGATCCTGTATAAGGGACAATGCAAATCTCATAAGAATGGCCTTCTGTACAGTATTATCACTGTGAGTCACTTCCAAAGTTACAGAGATAAAGCAGACAAAAAATAAGTTGATCTTTGGTGCAGCAGTTTTCTGTCAAAACAGTCAGTTGGTCAACTGGTCAGCAGTATGCTTCTATGCTACTGAATATGAGTGTGTAATGAAGGGAATGGGTCAGGAATGCTCTAATGGACTTTAAATCTCCTCACAATCGAATTGGGCTCTTTGTGTCTCTGCCTACTAGCCGACAGAACTGCTCTGCTATGGGAATTTATAACGCTGCCCAATCGATTCTCATTCCAGAAACCTTCTTCTCTGGCATTGTCACTGTCACCAAATGTACCTGAGCAACTGCCTGCTCTCAGCCAGGAGCAAATAAATTTTCAGTGAAAAATGTCTTAGTAATGTCTTTGCTTGAACCAAAAAAAAGAAACCAGATGACTTCATGCAAGCAGCTGAACTTCCAGCAAAGTCATGTGTGTGTGTTGTATTCACTGGTTCATTATCAGGACCTAACATGTTACTATAGTGTTGTTATTATGAAGAATCAGTCATGTTCCATGTGCAGGAGTCTCAGCCTTCTTTTTTTTCATGTATAAAATATATAGAGCCCTGTAAATAAATTTTATTTTATAATGCAATTGATAATACTTTGCATTTAATTACTTGCCATCACAGTTATATACAGTGCCAGTACCACCAGTACAACCAGTACCACCCTCAATGTCAATACCCTTCAGGATTCCACATGGTTCCTGGTGATCTGTGTAGCTTGTGACCAGTCATCACCCAGTGTCTGGAGCTCTGTGGAACATTAGGTAATGTAAATAGGGCTGAAGGCTGAACAGCATCCAGGTGTCAGTACTAACAAGGTGAAGGTTGATGTGAAACAGAGGTAGGGACTAAAGAGACAGGACCAGAATGAAGTTTTAAAGTTAAACTAAAATCTAGAAATGTTACTGATCTAGTCTCGAGGCTGATGCCAGTAAATCAGATATTTTATCTCCTGTAACAAATGGCAAAGACTGAAACCATATTTGGGAAATAATTTGTTTTTTCCCTTTATTCTTTTCTTAGAATTGGTTTTATTCTATTTTATTATATTCATAACTTAATGTAAATAATGTACATAAAATGACAGACAGCATTTTATTAAATGGCATTCAGGTATTTTTAGCAATTCGTATTAAACAAAAGTGCTTTCAGTTCATACAAATGTAGATAGATTCATTTAATTCATTTAAACTTGCCTTATTACTGACATCTTGCTGCAGCCTTACAAACTGAGCTTCATGAAGGAGAGAAAGGACAGAAACACTGCAATAATATCAATGCAATCTTTTGTAAAGGTGTGTTGATAAATGATGTCATCATTGATAAAGGGATGCTGTATTTCCTTTTTTTTTTCTTTTCAGTTTACTTCCAGCCTCCACCCTGTCAGTTACACACTACTAATTATACGTTCCTAGAACTACAACAGACTCCAATATGTTCAGTTCTATCTTCTAAAACAGTAGTAACATCTTCTAAAACATAAAACATGCTGAGAAAAGTGATGCCACAGTACGTGTTAAACCATTACACCTTTAGATAGTACAAAATTTCCTTCCTTCAAATTGATCAGAATTAAAAAAACAAAGACAAAAGGAAGCTAAATAGGAAGGAAAACAGCAGATCTGTTCAACACTAATGGTGCTGATGTTCATGTCCACAAAGTTCCAGAAAGTGTCCATGGCAACACACACTCCAGGACTGTTGTGTAGAAAATGTCCTGCACTAAACATCTTCATGGTCTTCAAACAGAGGCTCGGTGTCATGGTGAGTATGAGTCAATATTAATGAAACTAAAATCTAAAATATCAACAGAAATTATT